>NC_084982.1:10165356-10465356 GCF_963691925.1 Scomber scombrus
AAGAGAGAGATCCACTATAGGCCCACAAATGGTGACAGAGGCTAGAAAAATAAGCCAGTCCATCCTAATGTCATTAATTTGCTGTTTCCCTACAGTCAGTCACCCAGAATAATCCGTCTGGGATGTCCAGTGAGCAGAAATGGCATTGTGGATGACTGACCACAAAGCTTATATCCACACAACCCTACTCTGTGGTAATATATCTGCTTGTAGGCCTGCATACACACTCACACATACAGTGAAGCAGTGAAGTTTTTTCATACTGACTGTCATCGCAGGCTTTGAAAACACAAACCCAGCCAGGTGCTTTACATGTTACATACAGCGTACAACACTTTTTCACAAAATTAAGCAGAAGCTCCGTCGTTTTCCACTACACATGTTTCAACTGCCTAAACTGTATGCATATACAGCAGCATTTCTCACAAGCTAAGGGACTCGGGGGTTAAAGCGTTTACAAAGATACTTGTGTCACCTTCTGAAATTAATTCAGCCCAATTTGCTGTACAGAACACATAATGCCCCTGAGGATACACACCTCTGTGTTTTATTAGGAAATATTGATCCCAGAGCATAAAACTTGCACAAGTATACTAGCATGGCCCTTATGATCCCCTAAGGACACATATTCACATAGTAGACAGTGATTGACTTTGCCCTGCATGGTGATTGATACCTGCACAGTATCAATTCACAATAGACAGTTTTACCAAATTGAACTAATTCTCTAAATAGCAAAGTTGCAGCTTTTCCAACATTTTGTTTAGGCTTATACAGTGTTGTCCTACAGGTTTCAGTTCCTAAGAATGCAGGATTTGTATATTGCTCAATATTTTTTTTTTTTTAAGTAGCAGATAGACAGACAGGAGTGGAAGTAAAACCTGATTCTAACCTTCAAAACGTAGAATGTAATCAAGAGGGTCTTTTAGAAATAGAAAGATTTAAAACATGCAATTTTTTCTCATGATGCTCTCTCAAACTTTTATTAAGGTAACATGTCACCAGATGGGTT
This sequence comes from Scomber scombrus, assembly GCF_963691925.1. Classification (NCBI taxonomy): domain Eukaryota; kingdom Metazoa; phylum Chordata; class Actinopteri; order Scombriformes; family Scombridae; genus Scomber; species Scomber scombrus. The sequence goes on from NC_084982.1 coordinate 10,166,369, forward strand.
TGCATGTTTTTATCTGTTTATGTCTCCTTTTGTCTAATCCAAAAACTCCCATAATAAAGTCAAGCATCTCTTATCTGTGTTAGGAGTTGCTTCCACTCTTCTAGGTTTTAAATGGTGCCCCCCGCCCTCCCTGCATCATGATAATTGGTGTATTTCCCATAAAGGAGTAGTAATTAAGATAATGAGATTTTCAGAGACAAGTGAAGCATTCCAAAATGAGGAGGGGGGACATGTTTCTTGACTGGTTCACTTTAGTTTGATAAATGTTCCTTTATGTCCTCTCCTCTCCTGTTTCATTATCTACATTTCAATTGCTCTTTACTTTTCTTTCCACTGCTTCCTATCTGTGTTCTCCTTACCACATCTGCTCTCGTACACAGCTCGTCCTCATTTGTTTGCCCAATGCATAATTAGCTATAGGATCACCCATTGTGTAATTATGTATAGCAGTTTGATATGTAATTAAAATTGTATCAGTATCCTGTGTAATTTGTGCCGTGTGATTACCTATTAACAGTGCAAACAGTTGTGCCTAAAAGCCCGTGACCGCCCCTCTCATAGATGTCACTGAGCTTCTCTGTCAGTATTTACATACCAGCAGGTGCTTTATCTGAGCAAAAAGCTCTTTTCGGACTAACATATAATAAACATTAACATTGGTCTACATCTCCTCACATGAACACTATTCTGACAGCTTGAGTAATTGTTAAATACGTTATCATGCAGGCTTTAACCAAGCACTTAACAAGACCACACACTTTACTTCAGACAAGACCACGCACTTTACTGCAGACAAGACCACGCACTTTACTGCAGAGAGACTTAGTGAGGCAAGATTTCATGGATTATTCTTCCAAAATAGAGACACCAAAACAGAGTAGGGCTTTCAAACAGCTTGTTAGAGAGGTCTTATAATAAGGTTAAAGAAGAAAGACGAAGAAGAAAGGCTTGTGAGGACACTCTGAGGAAACATTTAAATTGAAACACAGGGCTAAAAACGGGCCTAAAAAAATTCACCACTAAATAATTAGATGTGCCTGAAAAGTCTTCTGTTCAGAATAGTCTCTGTTTTATTCAAGTATCTGTTTTTTTCTTCTTTATACATGATTTAGGAAGTGCAGAATTGGACTTATTGAATGTGTTGATTAATTACTATAAATCAATACATTCATGTCACTGTACACATGTACCTGCAGGCCAATATACTTTTAATGTTTCACTCTAGTAAACCTCATCTTTATCTGTAGCCACATAAGCACTGTAATCATTTTAATCATTGAGTCCTGCACTCATTTTAATCCAGAAGAAGAAATCTGTGATCATGAACGAATGAATATCAAACATGTCATGTTTCTAAGCAGCAAAATGTTATTTATAATGAGCTTAACTTGACCCAATTTTTATGATATGATGTAATAGCAGTGCAACAAAAAAATGTGTCATACATTTCCATTTTGTAACAAAAAAACAAAAACAAAACACAACCACAAAAAAAACATTCAACTGTTCATTATGACACTCAACTCAAACTGTACACATGAAATACCAGCCGGGTTAGTAGTGTGACACAGTGGGACAAAAAGGCCTTGTACCCTGGCACAAAAGGTGTGACTTCCAGATTAGAGGCACTGATCCATTTATTCATTGGTCAAGCAGCTGCTGTCAGAGCACATGGCTTCAGTGCTGCACTATGAGAGAATCAGTCTTTTCATTGACTTTGCTTGTGTTTGCATACCTTTTAGTAGACTTGCTTCTAGCAATAACAGTAAAGATTGCATGTCACCAACATTCACAACTCATTGTCATGATAATGACATTTCCATGACCGGAGTAAATGCATGCACAGAAACTGCCAATAAGTGCATATACACAGGCAGAATCACACTTGCAACACTCAAACACATGAAAATATTTCCTACATTAAGTACAGTAGTTTGCAGTTTGATTTTGACTTAGTAGCCAAGACATAAAGCAAAATCATGCAAGAAAAAAATTACACATACGTAAATAAATGCATCATCAATATAAAACGAGTTAGCCTTGAACCCTGGCCATTTTGTGTATTTAACCACCATAGCCGTCATAGTGACAATACTCTGATACAGTTTGTCCTAAATCCTACACCAGCCCACCATAGCTATAGTAAACAATTCTCTTTATGCTAATGACAAAATGTAGATATCCCAGCAATGTTTTTTATATATTCAGTAATAATGTTGGATAGTACTAGACAGATTACAGGATATGCAACATAAATCTGCTACTGGAATTGAACCATGAATGTTGCAGTTATATAGCATGCATCTTAACCAGTAAGTCATCAGGGCACAAACCCCCAACAACCTTTTCTTTAGGTGTTTACCAGCAACGCTCAAATTACTGAAAATGATCTGCAAGCCTGCTCTGGATAACATAATTTAAAGTCAAATGCAACAACTGTTTTCATCTTTCTGAGCAGAAGAGTACCTCATGATCAAAACATCTCATCTAACTGTAGACATAGCCGCCTCTCCGTCCCCCCCGCCCCCCCCGTGCCACTGCTCAGTCGTGTACATACAACACCCTCTTTGTGTTCTCTTAACCCCTTAGCCCTGAAGAGCACAAACTTCCTTGCAGAACACACAAATGCTTTTAACAACAATAAAACGGTTGCATGTTCTGGCTTTCCCCAGAGAAAGGACATCAGCAGCAGGTCTGATATCCACCGTATGTATGATTAGCATCATTAGAGTATCAGCTGGTCCCTCTCATTCAGACACTCCATGATGGCTCTTCAAATGCCTAACACTCATGCAGATTAAATGGTGGCTTGTTCTTGGCAAAGCAGTGATTAATTTATGATTAAAAGTAGGTCAGATGAATGGAACCAGAGGTCTATAGACACCAGAGAGTGATGTGTCTTCAAAGAGCTACTTATGAAAGCGTAAGGAATGAAGATGGACAGAAAGTGGATGAGTATTTAATCATTTTGAAAAGGAGGTAGGAGATCGGAGCTAACCTATGTCTGTGCTCTTTGTGAAATGTTCACAAATGTCTGAAAGGGGAACAGAAAGAAAACTACTGGATCGAGTGAAAGAGAGGGACATGGAGAAAACTATAAATTGCTCAATCAGAAATCCTTCTTCTTCAGTGAGTGTTTTCCTGTATTGTTGGTTTGCCTGTCTATCATATTTAAATTGTGTCTTCTCTATCTTTCAGCTCCTTTGACCGACAAGCCGCCAAAGATCCTGTTTCCTTCAGAAAACAAGATTAGCAACATGGAGCTGCAGCTAGGTAAGAGCATCATGGGATTTCCTCCAGCAGCAGTCGGCACTATCTGTGTCTTTTTCAAATGACACGAAATGGATGATTTTACAAATCCTCTCCAACACACCACAGGCACTGAATGCAGATTGATGATGACACTTTTATTTGCTGGAGAAACAGCAAAAGAAAAACAATTGTTCAAGTGTTTTCCATATATGCAAATGGTACATGCTAATGTCCCCAGGCTGTTTTGTCAACAATTGAAAGCCCATATGGTGCCAGGGTTCCGTACGCTGGCTCGCCACATGGAGAGTCAGCCGCTGTCAGTTGCCACTGTTTGTCTTCTTTGACGTGGGGTCACAACGGTCCTACCATGTGTGCATGCGTGCATGAATGAGTATAAGCGTGTGGTTGTGTTTGTTTTGGGTTTTTTTCTGTGACAGCATATTGCTTGATTTCTGGGCACAGTCCGCTGTCCACATGGTACTTGCCGCTCTATGAATGGCTAATGTGTCTATCATCAAGAAGCTAATCGTACAAGACTAAGAGGTCTGGAAAGCAGAGAAGGATTGGATGAATATGTGATGGGAAGAGAAGGGGTGGGGACATATACAAAGAAGGTGCACTTATTCACTGAGAGGCAGAGACGTAGGTGTAGTTTGAACTTTTTTTTTTTTTACTTTAAAGGGACATTTTTAGTTAGACGACAAACATAATTGTGTATGTGCACTTGCTCTGTATCACTCTTTTCTCTTTAATAGGCACATGTTCACACACACATACACACATCAAGAGCCTGACTATGCAAAATGTTTACCTTACTAAATATGCATTTGCTGACCTGCCTGAAACCAGACATGATTTTTTTTTTCTCCAATTCTTACATTTTGTTTTATTGATAGACTACCTAACTATTAATCTGAGACCCAAATTAATATTTAACATAACATATCATAGACTGTCACAGTGAAATAAATGTAGAGAAGCCTGTAGGCAATGCGCTGCTCACTTTGTGGATTTGGGCGACACAGCACAAGAGTTACATGACAGAACCACAGTGACGCACAATCCTATCTTTACATCATCTCAAAAACTTCCATTTGTACTAGCTTTCATTCATATCCTGAGCTTATGGCTAAATCCTTCACTATGATATCAGAGCTCACCTGAGAGGCTCCAGCTCACCTGTCTGTGCGTGTCAGTGCTGCTCAGGCTGCTGCTGACAGGATTGTCATAATGAAATGAGTCACAACCAGGTCAACTGGACAAGCTTATAAATAATGTTGATGTCTTAATGGCACATGGGCAATATTAACTCTGCTCTTGATCTACTCATGGAAAGGAGAGAGATAGCATTAAATAGTAAAAATGTATCCCACTAATTTCACCAATTAATGTTTGGCTTAATTACAACTTTCTTATTAACTAAGCCCAACTGTTACTGGTTCTTGTTTAACAAGGACCAGATGTCTTAAATTGCTTTTGGGAGGAATTTTGTTGTTTGTTGTTTAATTAAACAGCAAGTCTGAATAATGATCACAAATTAGCTAACAACACCTAACACTTCAAAATAAATATAATGTCCAGTAAGTTTAATTTCATCCAGTAAAGTTTTTTAAACTAGACACACAAATCGCTTCAGGTTCTCCGCCTCACCAACTCTACTACTACTGCTGCTGCTGCTGCTGGGCTGCTGATAGTCAACAATGCGTGAAGTTGAGGGTTGCCAGATCATCAGGCTGAGTATCCCCCATATGCTGCTCTTTCAAAAAACACACAAACCTGCCAACTCTGCGGAGATGTTAACATAAACGTTAAGTGGAGTTTAAGCGGCTAGATTGTTAAAGATCGGTAAAAATATTGATATGGACAATCCAGCAACACCATGGTATTGGTAGGAACATGTCCCTATAGTCCATATCCAAATTTACACCCTTGCTGAGAGGTTACCTTTTTTTGTCTTTCATCTAACACCACTGAAATCCAGGTAGCGCTTTTAAAATACCTCCATGGTTGACTGATCAAGAGTGAAAAGTTGCTGCTGTTGATAAACTGACAAGCACATTGTCATATGTCAGCATACTCACACCCATGCATAAACAAGTTGCACTCTCCAAGTAGCTGTGTTGTTTGTATCTACCTTAATTTTACTGAGATTTTGAGGAAAGGTGTCCTTCAAAACTGTCTCGCAATTATTTAAAGCCTCTTTGTCGGTTCTTTGTTGTGTGTGTGTGTGTGTGTGTGTGTGTGTGTGTGTGTGTGTGTGTGTGTGTGTGTGTGTGTGTGTGTGTGTGTGTGTGTGTGTATTTGTGCGCACATGTGTTGAAGGATCAGTGTGCTTAGTGCTGAACAGTGTTTTAATTCTCCACTTCCTTAAAATTTGGAGACATGCAAGAGACAGTTTTTTGAAAAGAAAGGTCTAAATCGTTGCAGCATAGGTCAAAATATCCTTTTGGCCTGAGTGTGTGAAAAACACTGGATCCTACAATTCTCATAATGCAACTCACTAGAGAGTCTTTGTTAGATCATCCGTTCCCCTTGTTTATAACGCAGGCTTTGTACTATAAAATAGTCTCCAAATCCAAGCTCAGATAACATCACTAGAATCTTCTCAGACAAAAGAGGCAAAAGTCCCTCCAGAGCCACATAAGACATTATACGACTGTTTTCACAGGCTAATTAGTACTCCTAATAACAAGTGAACTGATCTGTAAACCCAGGGGAGTTTCCCTCCAATGGTATGGAATATGAGGGCTTGGCACCACCATCACAAAAAAAAGAGAAAGTCATAAGCAAAGCAGAGAAGAAGAGAAAGTATGAGTGGTGTTATGCAGTGAGCCCCTACAGACTCCGAGCAGAGTCTAATGCACAGAGAAACTGAGGTAAATATTTTACAGTTGGGCTCCATTTTGTGTGCAGAGAAGTTGTCTCTCCCTCTAGAAGATAGTTGCTCTTTTATTTAGCTTTATTTATTTATTCTGCCTCTTCCTTAATATTTGTTGAGTCATGCCCTAAGCAGCTTTATGGAGCAACATGGCAGATTTATGGTGGCCAGAATGCGCACAGAAAAAGGCTGGTTCCTTATGGCAAGGTGGAGGCCAGTGGATGGGCAGTAAAATCACAGCTGTAAGCAGGGAGATAAATCTGCAACACTGCCGGGAAACACAGCCCCACTCTATCTCCTCTGCTGCCGCAACCAGCGCGAGTCTCAGACATTTTCCATCGCAGCAAGCTTTACACAACATACACACATGCGGGCATAAATAAAACACATATGTTCCAGAGATTCTCAAAGAAGATGCACAGCAGGGATTGTAGTGGAAAGTCAAAGAGGACAGTGCAGAGAGGAGAACACAAAAGACCATGAAAAGGAACTGAAAGCGAGAAACTGAGAGGCGTCAGAGCAGGCGTAGAGGCAGGCGAGGGTGTCAGAGAAAAGATAGGATAGGGTATGTTGAGAGAGAAAGATGATGGGTGTATAGACACAGGGGGATCAGAGGGTGTTTGTTTGTCTCAGGAGAGGGGGATCTTGTCAAAGAGTCCTTTCAAAGTCTCCCTCTGTCACTTGGGCCTACTCACATGAAGGGTTGGTTTATGTTCAACTAGTTCATACAACGTGTGTTGTCCAATCACGTCGAAAATATGTAGTGTTTATAGCTGTTCAGAACAGCCACAGCTAAAGTCATCTGTTATGGTGAAGGGGAAGACCTGGTATTGTTTGAATGCTGGGATAACGGCGCACATTTTCAGACTCATTTTCTCACCTGGGAGGCATTCATGGTGTGGTACTCAGCTGTTCACATGAGAAATGACAAAATTGGTTGTGTCAAAAAATGAAAAAAGAGCTTGAGAGAGAGAAGTTCAGAATGTCAAATCATCAGCTTCAGAAAGTTACAAAATGGCTGCACACAGCCGGGGCATTGAAAAGGTGAGTGGGGAGAAGGTTTCCGAGACAAATCGACCGTTTTGGCACCTTAAATCAAAGCAACAACACCAAATAGCAGTGTGTGTGTGTGTGTGTGTGTGTGTGTGTGTGTGTGTGTGTGTGTGTGTGTGTGTGTGTGTGTGTGTGTGTGTGCTGCTCACATTGTGGATGGACAAGGCTTCACGGCTTTAGGGATGTGTGTCTGCACGGATGCTGAAAGCAGGTCTGCTTTGTGTCACCAATGTTACTTTCGGTCAACTTGACATTTTGGATGCATTTTCCAAAGGAGACAAAATCAGGAGTGCGGGGGATGGTGTGGTTTTGTCAGTTGCCATCCAGTTTTTCTATTGCCAAATTTACTGCTGTCCCCAAGTGGTGAGTTGGTGCAGTCCACCTCTCCAGAATAGAAGGATGATTCATATTGCATATTTGTGTCTGTGCTGAGGTTCGTGACGAGGTGCGCACAGAAATACACACACTTTCAGTGCGTGGCGTATTACACATAACTCACAATTTAAAACACATACATTCACACACTGACTAATAGTGTTGATTCCCTCGGGATGATTTGTCATGGGCTTGCTTTCCCACAAAGTTGGGTGGAGGGATTCAACTCACGCAGCACTCCACTTTGAGCATCTCTCTCTCTTGCTTGCTCTCGGTCTGCGTCTCACACACACACACACACACACACACACACACACACACACACATGCACGGATCTTCGCACACGCCTCTGCACCACTTGGGGTGGGTAAGTCACATGCACTTGCAGCGCAGTTCTTGGTAACTGTGGGATAATTGTAACTGATAGAGGATTTTACTGTCCCCTAAAGCCAGCGGATGGGTGCACTCTAGTGGAAAGGAATTAGAGTCCATTATTCCAAAGTGCAGGACCCAGTAGTGTGGGATGGCTGGCAGAAGGAAGACAACTCTTATAGCCTACCTACTTCATTTCAACACTGACACACACTGCACTGTGTAGAGTCAAACACACACACACACACTTAGACACAAACATTCTCACACTGCACACAGTCACTGGTAGCCATCTGTAATAGACTGACACTCCAAGTTGCTGACGTTCCCAATTTCCCTCGTGTTTTAGCAATGTGTTTTTGACAGGCTCAGAGAAATAGGCAGTGTTGCTGCATGTTGCACTGAATAATCTCACTTTCTCCAATCTTCCTCTATTATCTCAATCTTTTTCTCTCACAATTTGGAAACATCTGTCTACTGGCCAAGGCACAAAAATGAAGAGTTTTTATTTTTCATTTCAGTGAAGTAAATCCATGCAGGGCTTTCACATCTCGTTCTGAACATACATATTATGTGCAAATTTGTATGTGAAGGTGCTTCAAAAGTGTGAAAACTCACCAATTGCAAACTAACTGACAATTGAAACACCAAAGACCCAGAGAGTCCAGATTTCAGGAGGATATCTTACTAGCTAGATTGCACTATCAATTGAAGATGCTCTAATATACATACTGCCCCGCAAAAAAAGATCATGTCACAGGGTTTTCAGTCAGTCATGTGATATCAGTCATACAAATCTTTTTTTAAGTCTTTTTTTAATAAACTGTGCCAAATGTTTAGCAAAAGTTAGCCCAAAATCTTTTACTATGCCACTCTCTGGTCTTATGGAGCTATAAGATTGAATAACATTAAACAGTTGAAATCCTGATGGTTTATTAGTTTGTTGCTATACTTGTACGTGCTGAGTATCAGTGCAGTTTCCAGGTGTGACACCACACTGAGGAGTTGGGTGAAATAGCTTATTTGAGTGCTGCAATTTTGTCACATAAACACAACAGTGAAGAGTATCCACTTCAGGACTCTGTCTTTATATATTAGTGGTTTCCCTAAAAGCCTACAGTAGCTTTTGATCCATGTTAAGATCCGTGGTTAAGACCCCCTTTCTCTCTTCTCTTGTCATCTCTTCTCTTCTCTTCTCCTCTCCTCTATTCTTCTCTCCTCTCCTCTTGATCTTCAACACCTAGCTGTGACATCAGACATGTCACCTTAACACAGAGAGGACTGAAATTGAAATTGACATTGCTCTGCAGAGTTACTAAAGGTCAACTCAGAGTCACACACAAAATTACTCCATGTCTGTCTTTCATTCTCTGTCTGGCTGCTTCTTACACGCACACACGCACACGCACACACACACACACACACACACACACACACACACACACACACACACACACGCATGCACACACACATTCATTCATTCTCTCACTTCACTCATATGTCTCCTATAGTCCCTCTCATCTCAGTTCCTGTCACTTTCTTTTTTCAGCTCAGGCGTGCATGAAAGTAGGATATCTGTAAAAGCATGACCAAATTTGTGTGTTTGTTATTTTTGACAGTGGCACATGTATGAGAATGGATGTTGGTGAAAATGGCGCTGGCAATGGTGGTGATAGAGAGGAAAGTAATCTTGCAGAGAATCCTTGAATAAACCACACCATCAGTGCTTTGTGCTTTTGATTAAAATAATACATGTATCTTTATATTTTGTGATAAATTACATATTGACATTATGACAGGAAAAAAAAAATCACCAGCTTTAAAGGTCACGCTGCAGAGAACCATTTTTTGTGTCGTCATTCAATTTGGTTGCATTCCCATAGTGACCCAGCGTTAAGTAGCCCATGGTGACCGGTATGGTAACTAGTGTGTCAGCGAAACAAAGCTACATGTTTAAGTGTATGAACGGTCGTCATTAATCACTGAGTCTGGGGCTGAGAGCAGGAGCCTGCAGTATGATAAATGAACTAACAGCGCCTCCACACATGCTTATAGTAAAGGGAGAAGTAAGAAGGCAGGGAACGAGAAAACACACACACATATGGAGAGATAGAAACGGCACCACATAGCAGGTAATAAAGACAGACACAACCACCCCACTGTGCATTGCATACATCTGCTTGTTTATTGCTGCCTTGACATTGCTCGCCACAGCGGTGAGGCCAGTAAGAAGATGCAAGAGGACTGTGAACCCACCCTTTATTCATACCAGGCCGTTATTTTACTCCCTGAGGCATCAGGCTGTCGCTGGACTATCAGCAGTTTCAGCGGTGTGTCCAGCACCATTGCTTTTAAAGGTAGAGCCAGTGATTCTGGAGAAAGCTTGTTCAGTACACTTTTTTGTCAAATTCAGCAAATATCTATTCACAGACTGCTAGCTGTTTGTTCTGTGTGTCAATCGGAAAAAATGTTGATGTTCATACACAGTATGGCACTGTAAATGGGAAACAAAGTAGCTCAAATGAGACACGCAACACTATTTCAGCCGATCAGCAGGGGGCGTTCATTGGAAGTCATCAGAGCAGCTGTTTGTTTGAGGACATGACAGCCTCCTGTCTCCAGCAACCATTGAATGGTAGAGGAGGGCTGGTGAACTGAAGACATAGGCGGTGGTCAATTTCTATAGATGGAACAGATATGCTTCCATTCAATTAAATGTATCAATTCACATTGAACCTGAGACAGTCTCATGGAGACCCCTTTTTTTTTTTTTTTTTTTTACAATCTCAGTCTATTTCTGTCACATTTAGTGAAGCATTATCTGAGCAGGCATCTGTTTAAATTACAGAAAATATCCTGCTGTATATGTGATTTAAACTTAACTATATCAATAACTTTAGAAATACAAACATTGTCAATGTCTTCCCATGGAACCGACATGCAAACTATCTAAATTGCTGCTGTCAGTCAGCCTGTTGATGGCAGTTTGGTCGGACACTGTCCTCTCAGTTCCCCAGGTGCTGATATACTGCTCTGGATTCTGCCATATTCCTGTTTTGGTTATTTCTTTGGCAATGCACACACATGACTTTGGACATTCTGAAGGAGTACAAAGAGAGGGTTGTATTTGTTTGGGTGTTTAATTCAAATATCAACCACCTTTCTCCAGAATAACTGACTCTACCTTTAATAGACTTTATCAGCAGCCGTTCAGCCACTTCAGCATGTTGAATTAGAGGTGGAGGTAGTTGTGAGAAAGAGCTGTTCGACTAGCATCTAAGCCTAGTGAATCAATGATTTTACCCATCGAATGTGGTTTCTCCTTGTTTTTACCTTTTCTTACTCAAACGGTGAGAACAGCAGGGCAAGCCAAAGCCAAACTTTGCCAACTGTATATCGAACATATTCTCCGTTCATATCTCAAGCAATATAACAAGATTGTTTAATCACAGTACAGTGGCGTAAAGGTTGGCTCATTTTTTTGATTGTGTTTTTAAAAAAATAATTTTTGGAGTATGAAACAAAGTATTGACTTGCTGTTTCCTGAAATGCAGATGCAAAGCTCTCCCATTCTTTGGCTCAGCTGACTGTCAGCTATAGTCTTTCTGTGTTTTGAAGCGCAACTTTGAATAGAAGACAGGAGGTGACTTGAGGTGATGCATCAATCTGTTTTTATTCAGCTTGTGTTCACTTTGGTGTGTCAGGGCCATAAGATCTTCCCCCAAAGAAGCCAACAGATCTGATTTGTCTTCCCTTGGCCTGAGCTCAACTTTATGCTCACTTTTAGCGTTTGTGTCTGTATGTGCCCGTCTTTAGAACATAACCATTATCCAGAGCAGTTGTTTTAAATCAGTCACCTGTAAGAGTTTGTCCCCTTTTAAGCCAAGGGATGTCTTAAAAGAGATGATTTAGGTAATGGTAGCTTTTAGCTTGTCTATGTCTGATGCTCAGGCTCACTGACAGGTAATCAAAGAGAAGGAACACCCCACTCATGCCTGCATCACTCTTTATTTGATACAACAAGGACAGACAAGAATAAGAGGCCAACATAACGAGATCCGTCTCCTTTTCAGAGGTTCTCTGTTTCCAGAAGCTGCCCTTTCATCCTCTTCTTCCAGTCACTGCCACCTCTGTTTGGTCAGGGTGGCAATGATAAGGTCAGGGGATATCTTCTAAAAGAGCATCTTGGCATACAGACTACACTGCGGGAAATGCACTGAAAATTGAGTAATTGACCCAATAAGCAGATAGAGATGGATGTACAGTAATAAGAAAGGATGAAGGAGTGAGAAAAGAACGCAGAGGATAGAGAGAGATAGAGGGAAAAGGGGGGAGGGTGTTGGCACTGGAATGACATGCATGAACAGCAAAGCGAGCAGGGGAAAAGGCAGCTTTGCCATTCACTTTGAAGCTTGCTCCACTTCTGTCTGTCTTACGTAACAGAAAAATGAAGAAAAACAAGTGCCAAAAAAAACTAGGCAGGGTGGAGAGCATAAAAAAAGGAGGCAATTCAGAACTTCCAAACTTCAGGGCTCTGATGTTTCCGGCAAGCGAGTGGTTGTATCTGGACGATGGAATTAGTCACCATGGCGCACCGAGCTTTGGTGTTGAGTGAGGGGTAAAAGAGTTAGGAGAAAGCGAGGGAGATCAATCAGTGGTGTGAAAAGAGACAAGAAAGGAGGGTTCAGAGGAGGTTGGACAGAAAAAGATAAGGAGAGAGAGCAGAGAAATAGAGGAAGAGGGCGGATAAACAGACAGGAGAGGAGAGGAGAGGAGAGGGTCCACAGTGAGCATTTGAATCCCAGAGAGCTAGCTATATTTCTCCTTTCTTTTTTCTTTCTCCCTGTTACATAAGCCAATCTCTCCATCCCCAGACCAGCTGAGGCCCTCCACATAATATTTTCTGGAGTAACCAAAGAAGACCCCCAGCTCGAGGCCACAGCATAATCCTGTATCCAGGAGCACTGATGCACTTTAGCTAACACCTATACTACCGTTGCCCTCTTTCTGCTGTACTGTTACTTTTTTATGACAATCAATCTTCATGATGCCACCATCGCCCACAGCAGCAAATGTTGCTATGGAGATCAGTAGATCTGCACCGAACTGCTGCCTTAGGGAGAGCATTCAAGTTTACGTTGGTGCATGTGTTTGTGTGTGCATCTTTCTGCGTGTGTCTGTGCAGACGGTTCATCTTTAATTGCCATCTGCAATCTGCATCCTGAGCACAGTCAGTAATTCGAGAGGCCCAGCGTGGGGTAAATAGCTAAGACTCATTTACAAGTGTGTTAATGGACTCTCTATCTTTGTCTTTCTCCATCCCCTTTCTCTCCCCCGCTCTGTCTCTCTGTCAGCCTTTCTTTATCCTCCCCCTCTCTCTCTCTCTCTCTCTCTCTCTCTCTCTCCACATAGCAGTCACACATTGAACCATAGATCAAAACTTACTGCAGAACACAGTAACAGTACACGCAGTATAGAAGCAGTTTGTGCATAATTTACATAATTTTATGAATAAACACGTCGTTTCAGGCAGTTAATTATATTCAATTTGGTCATTAACATAAACATCGTTGGATTGACTATGACTGGCTGCTGCTGACTGTATTTTGAAGAGTAGACGTTAACTGGGCCGTTGCTAGCCTGGGGTGATGCTTAAGGGGGTGTATAGCCAGTTGAAATTAGCTGAGATTATATGTTTGACATTGGTTGTTGTATCACTACAGTTCAGGAAACTATCAAGGATGAAAGAGAAATTGAGGTAAATTTTAAATAAAAAAACAGATAGACCCTTTTTTAACTGTAATTTACACAGTGGAAGGATGAGCACAACCTTCATTTCCTTCAGCTATTTTTGCTTCTCTGTGCAATTTCTCCCTTCTTTTCTGCTCTTTTCTCCTCCCTGCTTCTTTCCTTCCTCCCTTAACTACCTTCTTCAACCCCTGAAATGTGTTATTAGTATTAAACAATGGAGGAACAGGCATGTTAAGTACCAGCTTTACTTTCCTTAATAACTACCCTCCATGGTAATAATTACCCCCTTTGAAACAAAAGGAAAAAATCTTCTTTGGTTACTAGGCAATAAGTGTGCAGCTGGTATTGTTTGTTCTATGTGTTTGTGTGTGGGTGCACATTTACTGTGGCTTGCACAGACTACAGACATTTTCTCATGATTTTCAGCTTTTATCTTGTATTTGTTTTATCCGAGCAAATGACCAAAGTTAAACCAAAACAATCAATTTGCAACACGTTACACCTTTATAATGCACCATAGTTTGTTTTCTCAAATCCTTATAATGAGTTTTTGGACATTTCAAAGTTTCTACTACACACTGACAATAATTTGATTATGTGTACGTGTGTGTGTTTCCACCTCACCACACAACACTGTGTAATCCTATATTTCACCACCAATTGTCAGCATTGCCTTAAAGGACAGGTGTGGACTCATATGCCATACACACAGTAAGTGACTTATTGCTACATTGCTTTAGTCCTTCCTCTTATCCATACTTTGGACTGCATTTTTTTTGCACAGAACAAGGACTGTGGATTTTGTCTGGTATCTTTTACACAGCAGTTGCATTAGGATGGGTGTCTCAGTATTGAGAAAAGGAGTGATTACAGCGAGGGAAGCAACGATCCGACTTTTACTGTCAGGTATTCCAATACCTCAACTTAGAGTATCTGCCGAGAATAAATCTAACTTACAGTATAAATTTCAATGGCAGAAAAAGATAAGGAGACAGTACATTTCTTTTGTAGCTGTGCCTTTACTTAACAGCTGACAATGTAGAAATACACAGGAAATGTGGGGAGAGAAAGAGGGACTCAACGTGCAACAAAGCTTCCTGACTGAAATCTAACTGGCCCTGCAGTTATATGGTAAATGTCTTAACCACTAGGCCAGCAGGACACCTCAAAGACATTGTCTATAATGTGGAGTGGTAAGGTACCCCATCCTTTTAATAAAGCCAATATTAGAGCTGATTCTGATCTGATTCATGCTGTGGGCGACTAACACTGGGTGCATGTTACCATAACATGTCATCTGTGACTCTGTCATCAATAACCACTTAACTGGATAACTGACTCATGTTGATTTTGGGTCATAGACTGTGACAAGGGCCAACCACTTTCAGGTTTCTCAAGGTTTTCTCAAGGTTTCTTACATGCATTGCCTTGTTTCACCTTAAATCAGTAAATGAAAATGAAATAAATAAATGTGTCAAAGTGATGCTCACATGTGCATCTCACAAGCGAATAATGCTGTCAGGGAGCTGCTTCTGTTTTATTTCTAATGCCTGCAGCCTTATTTAAATTATTTTCAATCAGGAGAGACAAGTGAATGGAGAAAAGATGATGTTTATTATAACAAAGATAGAAATAGTCATAAAAAGTCTTTGGCATTTGAACTCCACAGGGACATCATCCCTGAGCAGCTGCGAGACAGATCCCCCACTGAGTCCAGAGACTGGTGGTGGTGATGATGGCGGCTGATGACTTCTGATGAGACTGACGGCTGATGAAGTGATGAGACTGATAATCTTACATACAGACTTGGCAGAGATGGGGAGGTGGAGGATCGTGTATAACAGCTGCATTCCGAATGTAGAGAAAGAGAGACTTTTTTTTTAAACACCAGAAGATAGGCTAACAATGAAGGTGTGTTGCTGTGCTATTGGATAGATGTGACCAGCTGATGAACAAATGATACTCAATCTATGCCTACCAAGCAATGACAGCTAGGAAATCGAGTGAGCGTGTGTGAGATATGAGATGAGAAATAAAACCATGGGCCTCGGCAAAGGTAGTCTTCCTGACTGAACTTTTGCTAAGCTCCATTTCTCACAGTATAGACCTGTATGTTGCAGGAGCACATTATTGCTGTATGATGCTTGCAATTATGCATTCAAATTTACACCATAACAAAAAAACACTCTATCCTGAGTAGACCCCCTAAGTACCTAAGTACACAGCTTTCAATGTATTTATTCAGACACTTAAAACCATTGATGCTTGTGTGCTTGCATACATTATAAAGTATATTTCAATCAGACTTCTTTAGAGTGAACAATTATGTTATTGACACGTGCACGGTATAATGATGAGAAATGTGAAAAGTCTTTGGCGATTAGACCCCATCATGACGTTATCATATTTTATTAAGGTGGTAGTAAAGCCATGAGTAGAGTAGGATATCCCCCCATGGAGTGTTTTACACTAGTGGTGGTGGTGAAAGATGAGGAGACTGCTGAGATCTTGATGGATGAGAAAAGGAGCAGGCTTCCTATAGCTCAGACCTGAGCACTGAAGTGATTAAACTGGAGGTGAATGGGGTAGAGGAGAGTTGAGACAATTCACACTGAAATGACAGCTGGCAGCAACAGTTTGAAGGCTAAGACATGATTGGCTGATAGAGATTGTGGCAAAATCTGATTGGTTTAACTAAAGCCTTAACACCCTTAATCAGCTGATACCAGAAGCAGGAGAAGAGCAAAAGAGAGTTTTCCTACTTTAACTTAAGCTAAGCTTCATTAGGCGACTTTATCTGTGGTTTGTGTCCTATCTCCTATCAACAGTCATTTATTTCAATTATTTTTAATATACATGAAGGAAATCTTTCTCAAACCATAGCCAAGTTTGAGCTGTTTAAACATAACCAAAGCTGCAGATCAGAGATTGTTTAAGATATGATTTTGGAACAGGTACATGTGTAATTTTGGAAGGCAAATTAACTATTTCAGTACTTTTTTCCATTTAGGGAAGATGAGTAATTCTCATGCTCTTAAACCTTTCTGGCCAGTTTCCTCTCCTCTCTTAATCTCACCTCAGGTTCCTGTCACTGTCTGTCTCTAACACTCAGAGTCTGTGTTTTTTAAATTCCTCTAGATCACCCACCATCTGTCCAGTGCTGCCTGCTGGCACCACAACCTGCCTGTTGAGAGGACTTGCTATAGTGTGTGCCTCTAACAGCCAGCAGAGTTGCTTGAATTTAGTTTTTCATTAATCCTCTACATCTCAATTTGTCAGTTGACAATGTCAGTTGGCTTTACAGATAAGCTTATCATTTGTATATGCAAATGTTTGGGTGAAAACCAGAATTCTTAATTCTTTGCAGTTTATTTAATTTTTTTTTTAAAGAACATAGAGGCACTCTAGCAAAGTGAACGTTCTTCATCACAGACTTCAAACACCTTAAGGCTACAGAAAAAAGTACATTAACATCCATCATAGTGGAACAACATCATGCTATTCAAATGGCACCCTTGAACCCTTACATCCAAACCAACATTGTTATCGATGTAATTGAAAAATAGAATAATCTAACTTTGCTCTTCTGATTTTTGGACACTAAATATGAAGATGTACAGTATAAACTCCAGCAGCTGAAGTCCACAAACACACATATTAAAGCAACACACACAACACTATGTTGCTGTACAACAGCACTTCTCTGGAGAGTGAGTTTGTTGTTACACTCACTTGTCTGAATGGCTTCTAAACTTCTTTACTCATTCATATTTAATGCATAATATGACCGGTCCACTCAACGTCTGTCCCGTTGCGCACCTCAAGGTTTTCAAACATTTTCAGTTGAGTGAGCGAAAAAAAGTGGAGAGCTTCTGCACACCTCACTGAAAGTAGAAAGTTTAAACCTAAGCATGTCTTTCAGACCCAGCATGCACCTGTGTTCGATTTGGATCACTTAACACGCTCACTGGGTGGTGCATTATATCAGTGATTAATAAACCATGCAACCAACATAATACTAACCCAAACCATAACCCATAATGATATTATTGTCTATGTTTAATACTGTTCACAAACTGCTAGGCCCGGCTCATGCTTACACAGCTCACCAGTAAATTTTAACATTTAGAAAATGTGTCAGCTACATCGAGCCTTTACTTGGCCACAGACACACTAGCAGCTTTTGCTTTGGTGCAGCTGCTGATTTGACGCATTTCTTTTGTTCCATTCTTACATATTGTATCATTACTTTTTCATGACATTTGCCTTTACTCTGTAACAGTGGTGACTTGAAATGTAGAGAAGTAACATATCTGAAATCATACACACTTAAGTAAAAGTAAAGTGACTAATTTAAAAACATTCTCATAACATTTCTTCCAACCCTGTACCTTGTAAGCATAGGTACAGCTTCACTCTGCTGACTTGCTGCTATATTAGTCTACTTTCTCTCCTCTTCTTAATTTTATCCTCTTCTCAGTGGCTTTTCTAATCACATGCACTCCCCTATTAGAGATAACATGACCTTTTGTGTGTTGGCAGTTTCCTGTGTGACCTTTAAGAGTGAGGCAGATGGAGAACATCTGTGGATTGAGTGGAGCATAATGTGAGGCTAAAGTGGACTCCATCACTGAGTTCTGCCAGAGAGAGCCATTACAACTCTTTGTCCTCAACTGGAAAATGAGAAAATTAGTCACCTTTACGTACTGTATGTGCAAGTGTAGCCAAGCTTATAAAGACTCCTCTGACCTCGTGTCTTGTTCTCCTCACTAGATCAGACCCCCCCACATCACGCCGTGGTTCACAAGTAATCTGTCACTTTCACTCTTTCGCGGCGTTCCTCCTCATCACATTCTTCAACGCTCATAGGTTTTGCGCTCCTGCCTCTATTTTCTCTCTCTGCCTCTATCACCCTTTCAATTTATCTCTCCCTCTCTCTTGAGATTCCCATTCCCAGAGTAAATATGTAAAGTTGGGCTTTTTCCACTGAAGTGAAGTGGCAAATAAATAGTCATCATCTATGTTTTCATTTACAATCTGCATCTCAGGCAAATGTATCAAAAGTGATATTCAGTGTACTTCAGCAAAGTTCTCCTTATTTGTACGGCAACAGTGAAATTAACTTCAACTTGTTTACCTCCATGTTTCCCTGTTATTTTTCCTTTGAGTATTAAAAATAAATTGTGTTTCATCCCCTCTATACATATTACTCACTGGTGAGTGATTCTCATAATGGAAGTAATATAAAAATAAGCATAATGTTAATATGCTCAGCCTGAGTTAATGGCTGTGGTTAAGGTTGAGTGGCTGATCAGTGGAAGGAACGGAAAACATTGCTTTTACTTTATATATAGGCTTTTTAACAACACTTTACAAACTTTCTGTATGCTTTCTTTTCCTCTGTCATGCCCTCTCTCCTTTTGTGTGACTATGTGGTTGCTCAGGCATGCACTCATGCTATTTCTAACAGAGCAATAGTATTCCCTGTTGGCTTTAACTCTATTTGTGAAACAAATAATGTTTCCATTACTGAGATTCCCCATTCTTTGCAGGTAGCTTGACTTTTCACCCACAATACGTGAATTGAATCATTACTATTGTTGGTTGGATTCTCCATCTATCCTTTTTCTTCCTTCTCAACAGTCACATTCTCCAGGTCCTCCTGCAGGATCCAAAGGCATTCCTAATCCCATGCCAGATAATCTACCCTGTCTCCTAGAAATTCCATTCATGGTTGATTTACATTTCCTCCCAACATAATGAGAAAATGTTAAATAACATATTTGGAAAGTTGCAAAAATGTGCACGTATGAATGAAACATACGTAGCTTTTTATTTATTATTTTGTTTTGTTTTTTTTGCACCAAAATATTTGGCAGTACAAGATCTAGTAGTAGAAACTGCAGCAATATTACTTTTTATAATACTGTGTACACCCGCTCCAGGTTCCATTGCTAATTCGATGTGCATGTTACAGGAAGCTGTCCAGGATGCATCCTAAAGCAACTCAACTGACTTTCATCACTAAAGACTTTTTTTCACCCAAAGAGTTACTTATGGATTTTCAAGCCTATCACACTGTTCCTAAGGGTGAGCCCAGACACCCTGCGATAGAAGTTTATTTTTACCGCTTCTATCCATGATATAGGGAGTGTGAGACTACACTACACAAGACCATGGGTGAGAGTTTGAATGTAGATTGACTGGAAAACTGAGAGTTTTGCCTTCAGGCTACAACAGCCGCATCGTGAGCTCACCTTCAGTTTTATCCTTATTCGAACACAGAAACACTTTAACCCCAAGTATTGATTATCAAGCATCAGATACATACAGTATGTAGCATTTGCTACTTGCAATGATGTTTACTTGTCTCACATCCAAAGTTGCACACATGCCCAGTCAATCTTTGTCCCTACCCAGTGACTTAAAATCATGACAGTGTTTATCAAGGGAGGAGACAATCAAGAGTTCATTATTTTCAGCATATATATAATAAATATACAGTACCAGTCAAAAGTGTGGACATTAGAGTGAATGGGAAGGTGTGTCCAAACTTTTGACTGGTATTTGACATGCTGTACATCCTGACATGAACATAGACACAATTTGTCACACATGAATACATAAAGGGAATAAATATCTCACCGGTGCTACAACATATCATTTTCATTTTGATTGTTCCAGTTTCTCTTGAGTGATGTGGTTGTCTTGGTGGGTGTGATAGTGCAGTGCAGTGGAAAAGTACAGAATGGTAATGATATCCTACAGGAGAAGTTCCAGTCGTGCAGCGATAATCATTTCTACAGGATTAAGTCCTGACCCACATCAGCCTAGCATATTAGCATTCTGAGAGTACTGCGGCAATATTCCACACAGACTAAATGCCTGCAGTTGATAGGATGGGGAGGAGGAAAGAAAATAAGAGTGGGAGACAGAGAGAGTGAGTGTGTGTGTGTGAGTGTGAGAAGCAAAAAAAATGAATAATGCAGAAAAGAAAGTCAGGTTTTTGCACGTATCAGGCCTCTACTGCCTGTACTGCATTTTTGTATGTATTTGCAGGTGTGTTCTTTTTTGGCTGGACCGCAACATCAGGGTTAGACTTACACATGCGGTTGTGAGTGACTGAGTGACGGAGTGAGTGATAAAGTCATACTATTGGTCAGCTGGCCGAATGCAGGAATTTCCCCATTGGCTGTTGCTTTTGAAACAGTTTTCTATTACATCAGCAGAGAACATTTACAGTGCTTCCTCTCATAGTCTTATTCACACGGGACAAGTATTACGTTGGGCCGACCTCATGTGATTTTAAAAACTATCCCTCCAGCCCCCTCACGTCTGTGTGTTGTGCGCTGCATTCTCACAGGATAAGCAAAGTCTGTATTTTACTCGAATTTACTGACATTATCCCCCTGGATATGCATGACAATATGACAGCCTGCAAACTTTTACAGTCTTGTCTCTAAATGACCTAAATACATAACTGATGGAAACAGAGGACAACGCGATGCAGAGCAACAGTGTTTCTTGCTCCGAGCTCTCAGCTCCGGTGTTAAATGCAGAGAAGTCAGCTAAACTCCTGTTTAGACAGACATATACCAGCGTCTCTGCAGTCTCCTCCTCTACCGTCCGGTGTGATTTACTCTCTGGCTGACAGCGCTGTCAGCAGAAGAGACAGTCTGCGGTGTGTTCTGACGTTTTCCCATCATAAATGATGAACAACAGCATTAAAATACAAGTCTTGGAGGTAAAACATGAGACTCATGTAGGCTGTTATAATCAGTTTAGTGTAGGTGTGCTTGCTGTAACTGCAGTAACTGGGCGGAGATGAGCCTTCTGAATTTGCACCCAATGTTGTCACAACTTTCATTTATAATTTCTACCACAGCCTCAAGATCAACATTTAATATCCAGGAATTCAAATCATAGACACAACCAATGACTATTTCTGTAACAAATTGGCCACAATTTTGCACACCCATACACGGTCCAGCCATGTACCAGGTTTTGACCTAGTGCTGTTAAGATGAGCACAGCTGCAAGCTTTGGGTTCATTTGCATCTTAACTCCTGCATTGAACAAAAGAGGTATCTATGAAATGTCCTGCACCACAGTGAAATTGGGTGGCGTATATGAAACGTAAGAAGAGCTTTATTTGAATTTCATTGATGTATTTTTCTGTCTAAACCCACGGTATTTAAATGCAGATAGCCTCACAACAAGTTTGAGGACCAAAGAGTTATTTTAGCCAGAGCGAAATCAATCAAAGTATCACAAAATACAGACATTTTTTGAAGCCACAAATTTGCGTTATTGAACTTTTCACCTGTATCTCTTTTCATTGATGGTACATTGTTTGATCCTCGATATGGTCCCAAGTTGCTAAAGCTAGAAAGCCTCCAGTTGTAATTTGTGTGATAGAAGATTTGATGCAATAGTGCATCTTGTATTGTAATTACAAAGTTCAGTGAACAGCTTTTTAGTGGGCCTCTGCATTGAACTGCATAGTAACTCAGATTTACATTTGTTGTGTGTGTGTGTGTGTGTGTGTGTGTGTGTGTGTGTGTGTGTGTGTGTGTGTGTGTGTGTGTGTGTGTGTGTGTGTGTGTGTGTGTGCGTGTGTGCGTGCGTGTGTGCGTGCGTGTGTGTGTGTGCGTGCGTGTGTGTGTGTGCGTGAGAGAGAGAGAGAGAGAGAGAGAGAGAGAGAGAGAGAGAGAGAGAGCTAGCAGCAGATGGTTTGTTGGAATTAATGAGCACACTGGCCCACTCAGTATGCTGTTGGTTATGATAACATATTACTAACTATACAAGAGTTACAACACCACCAAAGTAATATACTTGCATTGTCAGAGTGTTAGAGGTGTGACTCACATCATCCATCAGAATAACCAGCATGAGCCTTAATGTTTTCTTTTTAAGGACAAAACAAAGAAGACCCTGAGTACTGAATTGAATTCTGTAGGACTTCTGCATTGCTCTGGTCTGGCTCTGCTGACTCTGGGCCTGCATGTTTGTGCAGAGGTTTCAAAACCCCATCAGCTTCCTAAAGCAGGATCGGTCAACCCAAAAAATATACCTGTGAAGACTTTTACACCCTCAGGACTTTAAAAATGATTAAATTAAACAATCTGAGTAGGAAACATCACTCTCATAGCTAATAGACACATGATTTTTTTTAAATGTATTTCTTTATTCATCTTATTATTATCATTCTATAGTTTTATCTTCTTATCAATTTTATTTGTCTATTTATTTTGTCTTTTAATCTGTCTCTTAATCAAGCATTAGTCCAGCTTTTATTAAACCTCATCTTCTATTTTACATTTCTTTTGTCTTTTAATCTTTTTTAACCAAATTTGTTTTACTCTCACTTTTAATAAACTCTCTTATTCTACTTATCTATTTAATTATTTTTATCTGTTTACTGATTTATTTGTACTTATTTTATTTAAATGTTAAGCATTTTTATGTTCTTTTGCGTGCATTGGTCTCCAGTTTTGTCTTTTAAATTTTTTATAATTATTATTTACATTTTGTCACTTGTTTTTTCTTATCAGCTTGTCAATCAGCTAACTGTAAAGCACTTTGCACTAGTCTACACTAGTCTGTATGAAAGGTAATATATACATACATTTTGATTGATTTATTTATTTATGGATATTTGACAACCATTAGAGAGACAGAGAGACAGAGAAAGAGACAGAGACATACAGTAAACATGGAAAGAGATGGATATGACATGTGACAAAGGTCCTGCAGCCAGGAATCAAATCATGAATGTTGCAGTTATGTGGCATGTGCCTTAATCATTAGATTACTATGGCGCCACAAGGATATAAATGTAGGTATTTTAACATCACTGTAGGAATTTGTGCACTTAAATAGTAATGTGATTTTAAGGGGGAATGATGAATTATTATTATTGTGCATGGCTCAAATATTAAATTATTCATCCAGCAACATGACTTATACTAGAGTATGTGTAAAACTGGGGAAATAGCCACACAAGAGAGGGTCAATTAGAGTTATAATTGTTATTAGTCTTAATTATGTTTTTGCAAGGCTGTATGTCTTTGAAGGTGAAGTGACTCAGTTGCAAGCACAAGAAAACAAAAACGAGTTCACTTTTTCTTACATACACATTTATTACGTATACCACTACAACAATTACTAAAGGCTACAACTACAGCATTTTACAAACAAGACACATGAGGGAAACACAAGGCCAGGCTAGGGGATGATTAAAATGAATGATGCTATTTGTTGTCTTGGTATGAGAACCAAATAAACAGATGACCTGGGAAGCAGTGGGTCAAATCAACGGTACAACAGTCTAGTTGTGTATTGCCAGTTGAAGTTACCAGTTATGAAAATATCAAGGTTTAAACAAGTCTGTAGAAATACTTGCTTGCTCCCTAGACTGGCTTCTTTAGAAGATGGAGTTGGAGGTGCTGTGGTGAAAAGCTGGAGTCTGAATCTCAAAATGATGAGTAAGTCGGCTGGAACATATTGAAAAACTTCACATTGGAGGAGAGTTCCTGGTTAAGGTTATTCTGGTTTTGATTATTAATTCATGATTCTAGATTTTGAGGTTTCACCCTTCTATTGTTCTGAATCACATCTTCAGTTTAGCAAAAAATGAGGTATTCCACCAGTATGCCATGGCCAAGGGTATGACAAGAGCAAGAAAAAAACAGCCTAAGAGCATGGTTTCTCAGATAATAAATTATTATACAGTTTTGGTCTACCTTTCCAAAAGATGCATCCTGGCCCATTACAGGGACTACTAGGGGTGCAGACGCAATCTCCGCCAGTCCATGGAAAGGCTGGTTAAACTCCTGATTGCTATTATTCTTTTAATCAAAATTGATAGTCTTATAACAATGGTATGATGTCCAATTTTGCATTTTGGATGGTAACTTTAGCATTTTTAAAGTGAAACAAGCAGAATGGTACTAAGCATTACCTTACACTTGTGTAAGGGGGGGTGTGTAAGGGGGGGTCCTTGAGGTGAGTTTTAATAACAAGTGGTGGCGTAATATCCAAGTTGTGCTATCAGCTCACTCTGAAGTGTGAATGGGTCTTTCCATGTTGCTGGCTATTTACGGCTTGTAGGGTTAAAGGTGGCAGGGTCACCGGTCTGATTTAGGGGCCATGCAGGAGATGAGAGGTTTTCTTGTCTCACTCGATGGTCTGTGAGAAATTTGGAAATCTCACTGACGTTTTTGTTGGCTTACATTCCTTGGGGGCTGAAGAAAGAGCTGGTTCTGGTGTTTGAGGGCTTGTAACTGCATCTGCATGTGTCTGCATCCGAAGCGAAGACAGGACTTTCCCCTGCATCATTTAACCAACTCCCCAAAGAGAAAGAGTGATAGAGAGAAAGAAAGTGTTGGGAAGAGAGAGAGAATGAAGGCAAGAAGGGAAACTGAATATTTATTGGGCAATTACAGTATTGTGTGTATTACTACGATGCAGCAGTGAAGTGTATGTTACAACACTACAGACTGGAAACCCTGCTGCCAGTAACAGACAGAGATTCATCTGTGACAGCTGAATGGGTCCAACATGAGTTGGACGTGTGTTCAGCCTACCCTCATCATCCAGGCATCCCCTGTTCATGCCCATCAAACATTTGAAAAAGCAAAGAATGCTTTATTTAACAGATTCCAAGGTTTCCTATCATGTACTGTAGTCTTAATAATTAGACAAATATTTCAATGTGAACTGCTAGTGTAGAGAGTCTATTAGTCTGTGAACAGCAGGTCAAACTGAACCTGCAGACACGTGAAATTTGTCTACAGGCAATCATTCAAGTCAACATCAGGCATTGCAGTAATAATGAGACAATAAATTAATATTTATTAGGGTTTATACAGAGCACTGATTTCCCACAGTTGGTTTTCAAAAAAAATCTCCTTCCAAATCCACAACTGCTGAAGTATCAGTTGAAATAAAAGTGCTGAAAATAATTGAAAAGCCAGCTCAAATTCAAGCACTGAAAGGAGATGAAATGTCAGCCCATGTACAGTGATAAACTGAGTTGGAGGTGTCAGTGAAAGTGAAGGTCCTGAAAGAAATGAATGCCATGTCAAGTGTGTAAACTGAAAGACGATGTCAGCTGAAATGTCGACAGAAGTGAAAACCCTGTTTGTGAGTATGAACAGTGGAGATTGTGGAAGGTAGAAGCTTGAAGAAGAAATTTTGTTTTTGTTCAAAGGTGAAGACCTTCAAGGGTTAAACGTTTTTTTCATTCCTAGATGAAAAAAGTGAGATAGATAGGTCAGGAAGGATACTAACCTAGCCTGAATATTTAACTCTACTCATCTCTACTGAGTGCATCATGTAATTCACTAAAAGATTCAATTACTGCAATTCAGAGTGAACCATCTGCAATGATGACACTACATTAGGCACCCATGACTGGACCAAAGTGTGGGGAAAGGGTCTCCTCACTAGTCGAACTTTTTCTGGTCGATCCCAAAACACGAATAAAACAATCTGCTCAGCCACTTAAACGTATTACATGTGATGTGCTTGTTTCAGTTTTAGCTCCTGTGTGACTGGAGGCTTTCTATTGAAGTTGCTTTCTATTGCTCATTGCTGTTTTTTGTGTGGGGACGTTTGGGTGAGCTGCAGTTCTACTAAAGCAACTAGACTTTCACAAAAGTAATGGGACTTGTTATGTACTGTAGTCTTGACTAGAGACTTTATCATCTTACAGTTTGCATGTAGATCAATTAATGATGTTTGCCTTCATAATAAATATTCTTTGCAAATTCTGGAGAGTTGTGCCAGGTGATAGACTGACACCTCGTCCAGGGCATGCCTGCCAGGTATAGATAATGGATGGATGGATTGTCCTCGTGTATTCTTTTTGTAAGATGTTTCCTTAAAGGACATAGGGCAAAATCCACAACAAATGGATTGCACCCGCTAATAGCAATGTTAATTGCACCGTAATCTGATCCGTTTTAAGGTTTTATCCAGAGAAGATTTTGTGCTGATGATATGCCGGTGCATAGTCCTGCAGCTGAGTGCAATTTGCCCATGTAAGCGGAGTGGTTTCCAGTTTTTCAGTCTTTTCTCCTCATTTCAGCATAAAGATTGGTCCATAATGAAAAACTGCAGAGAGCAGAAAAGGCCTCAAATTTCACTTCTTTAATTAGCAGATATGCACACACACAGAGTTCAGTCACAGCTTTCATGTATGTTGCTTCTTTTACATCAACATAATAAACTGAAATGTCCAAATACTGATATTAATGTGACTCATGCAGGTCTGAAACGTGTTACATTAATGTCTGAATAATGTTCAGGTGTCTCTGAATGTATCCGGGATTTCACATAAAACATCAGTATGTTCTGTTTGTTGTCCAAAGCTGGCTGTGGGTCACAGTTGGCTGCAGCATCATACAGCAACTGATACAATAATTGGATCTCCAAATTGAGAAAGAGGCCATGCGCACTTACGCACGTGGCAGAGCAGTGATAACTTCATTAACACCAGATCAGTCAGGATCTGATGA
The DNA here is from genome assembly GCF_963691925.1 of Scomber scombrus. Classification (NCBI taxonomy): domain Eukaryota; kingdom Metazoa; phylum Chordata; class Actinopteri; order Scombriformes; family Scombridae; genus Scomber; species Scomber scombrus. Next base: position 10,193,573 of record NC_084982.1, read on the forward strand.
TTTATACGGTGGGATTCTTGGTAATAAAGCATCCCTTGAGGATGAACCCTAAGCTCCATCAGGACTGACAGGACATTTTCATTTTTATTTTTATTTTTAAGTAGCTGAAATTATTTTAAGTAGCCAAATGTCTGACTGAAGATTTCACCCTTGATATAATTAAATATCGATTCAGTATCATTTAAGCCTCAAGATTGAAGATTTGAATAAAGAGAGAGAGTGAGTGTGCACGCAATTAACACCAACTCTCTGAAGACGGTAGTAGTACCACCTTAACTGCGTTTGCAATTTGCGCTGGTCGTTGTGAATTAGACGGCTTTTGCAATGATGCATATTTGCATAGAAAGGGGCCAATTTTGCACCAAATGTATGAATATTACCTAATTTACATACATGCAAATGGATCAGGTGCACCATGGCACTACTTCCTCTGCAGCGCAATTTGCACCTGCCTTTCAACCTTTGCGGGGGTTGGTTGAATTAGACAGTATCTTTTAGTCTCATTTGAACTAGTTTAGCGGCTGCAAAAGAGGCGCAGTGCTTTTGTGGTTTTGGCCCATAGTCTAGAAAGAAGCAACTGCTGACTAACACTGTGTAACAGAGTGTGAAAAGAGGAAAGTTCTCTGTTTTTTTATATAAAAATATAGATAAAAATATAGAAAAAGAAAAAAAATGTCCTTCACTGAATGTTTCACTTTTTTTTACCCCAAGCACTTATATATTCTCCTTCCACATAAACAGTTTTGGAGGAGAGATTGAATAGAATTTTGTCTTGAAAGGGAAGCAAAGAGTGTTATTTTTGGAAATGTAACTTTTTAATTATTTAGAATTAGATGGACATTCTTTGATAAAATAGACCACTTATTCTGTTTCACACTGGGCACAACATAGTTGTTTGCTTTTTTTAATCCAAATTATTCTGTGCCAACCAGTTTTAACAGCCAATTGATGATCACGGTGTGTGCTTGTTAAATTAATTAAAAACAAATAAAATTGAATTAAATACGAGGCTTGTTGACCTCTCTTGCTCTCCTTCAAACCACTCAGCTCATTGTTAGAGTCACATTCTGGCTTGGACAATTAAAAACTTTAATTGTGTCTTGTTCATACACAGACAGGCTATTGGGAATCAACATGTAAATTGTCTTCATATGTATCTCAGCTGTTTGCCTTCTTGTTTGGATATTTCTGAAGATCTTCACTTAGAGTGAAAATATATATTTTGCAGTCCTGACACTCTTTCCTCCAATCATATCCAAAGAGACATAGTAATGCTGGCTTTGTGAAGAAAGAAAATTCACTAATGTTTGCCAGGACAAGGTCTCAGTAATTTTGAGACTGTGCTGATAAATTAATCTAATTGTGTGACTCAACAGATTATTCACTGTGTTGATATGTGTTTATTTTGTGGTTTTCTTTGTACATTTTCTTTAACAGTAGATTCATCCCTACATGACGGTTATTCAAAGTATGTACATGCCTGATGATTAATCATCAAATCTCCAATGACAAGAAAGCTATTCTGTCCTTCTCAATATTCAGTATTAAATCAACTGTAAAACGCACTGGAATCATAACACAGGTCTCATTGAAGAGTTGAAACTGAAAATATCAACTGGCTGACTGATCTGTGTGGTGGTTGGTTACCTCCAGATAGCAAGAGGCTATCAACATAAGGGGCCGTGCCAACCTCTTGGTCTTCTTCAGTATCCTACTGAATATTCCGCCTTTGTTTTACATGCATGTACGCTCAAGCAAAAACTAACACACACGACTGCTGGTAATGTATATTTCGGAGTATATCTCAGGGCTACTTGTCTCTAAAATGTATTACCACGCTGCCTCAGTGGTAATACCTGTCTCTTTATTGAATCAATTAGAGTCCACCATAAGGCACAGCTTCTGTTGTCACACACAGAATAATCATTCACACTTTCTCTGAGCCCAATGAGAGTGGATGAATGTTGGCTACTTTATACCTTAATGATGGATTGGTCCATACTCATAATTTATTATAGGGATGTCATCCATTCACCGGTTAATTTTGAAGAAAAGTTGTGACGTCAATTTCATTTGTTAGAGCTGTCCAGCAGTCGGCGGTCAGAGAGAGCTTCTCTGCCCTTGTTAGCTTGACTTTTAGCTCATCCCTCTTCACCTCAAAAGTATTTTCAGTGAATTTAGTCACAGTAGCTCTTGATGGCTTAATGTACCAAACTATCTCTTTCAATTTCTCACCCTCTACCCCACTGATTGGCAGCATATCAGTCTCAATCATTTGGCACGCCAACTGGGTGATGGCTTGATAACAAAATAACACATTATTATTACAAATAGATCATAGGATTAGCATGCTAGCCTAATAGTCCATTAGTTGTGTGACTTTACATCCGTGTTGTGAAATCTTTCAGAGCACACAAACACCGTAAACACATCTGTCACCTGCCCAGCACAGTGCTGTTAAACTGGAGAAACTGCAGCTACACCTCAATTTTATAGACTCTGTTGGCTACACACAGTTATGCTAACATTGCTAGCACTGCGAACTATCTGCTAGCCAGTCAGTGTCAGAGCATCTGTCTGAGATGTGTTTTTAAAACGTATTTTGCTGTCTTCACTCTCAGACGGAATTTGGGATTTTGTTAGTTTTTTTTGTTTTGTGTTAACATTGCTCTATGCTCCTTTTATGCTCCTTTTATGTGAAGCACTTGGTGTTTGTAATTTAATTTGTTGTAAAGCACTTTGAGCTGCATTTATTGTATGAAATGTGCTATACAAATCAAGTTTATTTCATTTTTTATTGTTGTATAATATGATATCTGATGTCAATATCTTCACTAAGCCAAACTCTACAGAGCTGTTATTTTTTCTATAAAGGAGAGGTGTCTGACATAAAGTCACTTAAAAGGTAGCATGACTTAAGTTCACATTGTGTGTTATGCAATGTAAATTTTACACAATATCAAATTTACAGTCATTATAAGCATGTGCATTAACAGTAGTGCTAAGTTGGCATGTGGTCAGCTCAATGTACAGTTAAAGACATTGCATATTTGCATGCTCATGTACACACATATGCATACAGAGTCTTCATTTTTTGGAGATAAGCCTTTTTTCTCTTTGCTTATAGATAAACTGGGAAGGCAAAGTGAACTTTTCTGTTACTATAGAAACCGGGTCCCAGTCATATTCTTTTAAAGTAATGATCCTCGGGGACAAAAGGAGGAAAGTGAAAATAGGATATGATGTGTTGCGTTTTGATGTCTTAAAAATAGGGTCCTAGCAAGAATTCATAGTTCAGATCATCATGAGGATACCCTGTAAGACTTCTAGAGCGTATTTGAAATCATTACAGTAACAGGACATTAAAGTATAAGGTTATGCTCAAAGTGAAAGAAACTGAGGAAAAATGAGTGATGAGTCATCACTGTAAGGATTTGTGCAGTGCAGCTAACTTAATCTCTTTTGGAGACAAGGAGACGCTGATTGATGCTGTGCTCCACCCTGGCATATATATTCTGTAGGAAGACACACACGCATGCAAACACTCACACAAATCAAGTACAGTCTACTTCTCACAGGAAATCATTGCAGTAATTAACGTCGTGCTCCCTCGTTGCCACTCTGATTGGCTGAAAATCATCCTAAGAAGCAGCTCTGCACAGTTCCCATAGGTATTTGCCAGAGTGAAATTATCTCAGCGCTTTTCAAGTACCAAGGGACATCATCAGCCTGTGTTAGTGTGTAAACATTTCTGTTTTCCCCAGCGCCCCTGTCCCAATGTCTCCAGCCCACTCGGCACAAGTCATTTGTCAGCCTTGATTTAGATTTATCAACACACAAGCCCCCTGCGGCTAGAGCTCAATCTGCACTCCCACTGAAAGAGCTCTGAATTTATCGGACATGCTCTTGGTGAATTTTGGGGTGTGGGGGAAGAGTTGTGATGGTAATGTGATGGAGGGAAACAAGAATCCAAAAAGTGTAACGGGGGAAAGAAAGAGATGACATGGAGGGGAAGGCGAGAGAGTGAAGTGTGAGAGGAGCAAAGAAAAAGACAGACAGAGAGGATGGGATAGTGAGGCCCATGTGTCTGAACTTAAAGGAGGTGAAGTGGTGTGTTGAGATTTGAGGGTCCGGTACCAAAAGCATAGGGTGAGAAGGAGGACGGAGTGCTAGATGTGCGATAAGAGGCTCAGGGGCTGGAGGTGAAGAGGGGTTGGCACCTCTTTGTGCAATGGAAAGGATGAGGGATGGCTGAATGTGTGTGTGGGGGGGTGTGTGCTTTGAGGAGAACAGAGAGAGATTGCAGGTAATGGAGAAAAAATAGGACAAGGAGGGTTGGGTGATGTTCAGAAGATAAGCCAAAAGCTTTGGTTAGAGGAAATAGCTAGATGAGCACCGGGAAAAGATGGCACGGAAAAAAATGTTAGCTGAAAAGCGGAGGGACGACATATCTGGAGGATAAAGAAGAGATACAGAGGGAAGTGAAGATATGTGATCTCTTCTTGCATAGTGAAACAAGATGAAAGAGAAATAGTAAATTAATTCCTTAGATCTGCTATTCTAAAGTCAGGCAACATGCATAAAGCCAGGGGTATGTGTAAAGCTCCAGAGAGAGTGCTAAAAAAAAAGAAAATCAGACATAATGTGCAATAAATTATTGCACTTCTTTACAAATGGCACGAGCAATTCTTGTCACTATTAATCTGCAAATTAGTGTAATGTATACTCTGACTGTAATTTATTCTTAATTGGTTTGAATGCATCAGCTTTCTCTCTAAAAGTCTTTCAGTTGTAACATAAACCTCAGCTATAAACCTATAAAGATAAGAGTTACAAGATATGAGTACAATAAAAATAGATTAAAAGAGATTTCTACAGTATTAAGAAAAGTGGGTTCAACTTCACACAATTATAGATTAACTGTCAAATAAGATTGTGCCTCATCACCTGTGAAGGGACAACACTACGGTAATTAATCTGCATAAGAAGTGCAATACAGTGAAAAAAAATGTTCCCAAGTAAAAAGGAGAAAATTCAGAACTTCAACCCTTATCCCAACAGTAAATTAATGGTTACCTACTCTATAGTTAGAGTTGCGAAGGAGGAGGTGTTATTTCAGACGCCCCTGGTTCTGGAAGTAAAATACTTTTCATTTTTTGTATTGACAATGTTAGAAAACTGGCAGTAGAAGCTCCTCCAAAGCTTGGTTGGGCATGAAACTAGCATGGTTGAATAATCAGCACAGAGGATGAGCAACTATGTGAAAATATCTAGTTGTCTGTTAAAATGTGAAAGGTACGAGCTTGTATCCATAGAAACCTACATACGTCCATCTAAAGGGCATTTTGGTAAGAAACATCTAATCACCAAAATTATGTCGTTCAAAAGTTTTTCGAACATTTAAAATTGGGAATACTTACTGAACCAGCAGCTCACTCTTATTCACAACTCCATTTTAAGTGTAAACACTATGTAACAATTTTTTGTTATTTCTAGGGTTGTGTATCAGTACCAAAATAAATAGATACCAAGTAGTATCGAAACGTCTCCTGTCAAACGTTCTTCGATTAAATGCGACATGTGATTGGCCCACTGCCACAGCAGCTACAACCCGTCTGTGGCGGTGAAGTCACAGTGAATTTGAGTTATTAGTTAAATGCATTTGTGTAAAAATCAAATCATTTAGATGTGAATGAGTGGTGGCATTTTATGCAATTTAATGCTTCTATTGACATGATGGGTATTGAATGAAGTACTCAACTGGTATCAGTATCACTTTAAGGGTGCTTGGATTGGATCTGTTATTGTAATTTTTTAAATGATACCCAGCCCTAGTTATTTCCTTATTGCTAATGCTTAAAAAGTATAGAAAATGAAAATGTTTCCCTTCGAACTTTGCTTTTGTGACCTGGTCAATGACAACAGGCAAACTTTCACACATGTTCATTTACATAAAATAGAGATTTGCATCACTATCACTAAGGCCAATGCAATACACATTTCGATGTATTGCCAACCATCTGATACATTAGCTACATTAAAACATACAAATTAAGCAACTAACAACGTGACACAATATTATTCACTGCTATTGTAATGCAGTGCAATTTGACACAACTTGATTGAGCACAATGCGATTAAGATGCAAAAAAATGATGCTATATGCAATTCAATATGATACAAAGTATTTTATTTTATTTCTCAAGCATACAAAAAAATCACAAATGAACTAACTCTAACCCTAACAGCTTAGGGAAGAGCAATAAAGCTAAATATCGAATTATTGGTCACATTTCTAAATAATACAGGCATAGGGTCTCTACTCACAATTATATATAAATAAATCAGGTGATGTTAAGATAATACATTAGAAACTATGCATCACAAGTTTGTCCCAATAATATCCATTACATAAACTAAACTCATTTTCAGAAAAAAAAAAAATTGCAACTAAAACAACAACAAAATAGCTACAATAAACAACCAACATACATGTACAGGATGATGGTCCAACATGGACATTTGTAGAGTAGATAAAACACGCCTGTCAACATTTATTCAGTCGCAGATCCGACGAAACTGTGGATGGAACAATGTCAGCTATATAGAACTCTGCCAGTTGCTACTAGCAACAGAATGTTCTATCCATTGTCATTAGCTTCTTTAACACTTTCTAAAAATGTATTTGTTGCTCATTACTCAATAATTTAGGCTTTTATAAGAACTGTGCTTCAATCGTTATGTCGTTATGTTATTGTTCCTGACGTCTTCTTTGTTTCTTTGATTAGTCCGCCATTTACTCATTCCATGTGTTGTATTCTGTTATGTTAGTCTTAGATTGAAGCACTGTGTATTACTTTGTATAACTGTTATTATCTGTGTTTGTATTCCGTTGACAGCAGCTGGCGTTGGTAGGTGCCTCTCCTGTCTCATTAACACCTCAGTAGTGGTTATTAAGGAGAGAGAACAAGTCATTCATTATTCTTTACCAGATCTTACATCCAATTTGCCATTTATCCCAACAATTCTTCAGCCACAAGCCTCTAAACTCTCAGGCCTCTCTTAACTCTAAACTTCACAGACTGAAAGATCTTGATCTTGTGTTACTTCTAAAAACTGTACTCATATTGAAATAGTATCACGAAAACCCTACCTTTCACATCTAACAATAACTCATTACATTTCCCTGTTAAAAATGATCACTGATCATCTTTGCATTGAAAGTTATAATGATATTTAGATCAAGAATCACTACTAAATCATTTGTTTATCATAATATTCTTTGTACAGTCCAACTAAAAAAGCTTCCACACATCCCACCCTGTTTTATTCGCAGACTACACCATTCATTTTATTTTAGAAACATGGTGCGATGAGGGATTTGGGGGTCCTTCTTTTGACAGAAGACACATGGCACAAGTGTGTGACGGATATGATAAAGTCCACAATGACACTCATGTTGATATTGGATGGTCTGGGTTTGTGTGACCTGTGCCTGGTTTGTGAGCTCTGGTTTTGATTGAGTTAGTCTGATCGAAGTTAGTATTCTGGTTAGTGGGTCAGCGGCAACTCTTGGGCCGTTTCATTAAAGTGACGTTCCTCGTCAAGTGTTCAAATCACACCATTTAATTGGCCTCCAGCCCCCTGGACAGGGGCCAGTTACAGCTCTCTTTCTCTGATCCTCTGCATGTCTTCTTCTTTTCTCTCCACCTTTTTATTTATTTTCCTTTACGTCATCATTTTCATCATTACAGATATTAACATAAATTCTCATTTTCTAAATATTTTCTTGGCCAGTGGCAAACCTTTCAGCAGGTAAAAGTACTCTTGATTTCTCACTCGGAAGGCAGTTTATAGAAACATGACACCCGGTGTCACGGACATTCTCTCTCATTTTGACCATAAATGGAGATTTCACATGAACCCACAGTAGAGAGGAAAAGCGGTCCCCAAACCCTGGTGTTTAAATGAAAGAAGCATAAAAGAAAAGGCGGGTGTGGAGCCTGCAGCGATGATATGACATGAGCAACAAAGACAATTTGTAAGAGAACAAGACGCAGTAGTCTCAAAATGCCTGAATTACAGTATACCAGAGTACAAAAGGTTAGAGAGGCAAAGGGTTCACAACATGAGTGAGCTGTGGTGTGTTGAGGAATTTGATTTATTTTTCCATTAAACACACATATTGTCATGGGATATGGACAAGGCTTAAAATTGAGGAAGGGATGGGGTACTGGCACTTGTTGCATGTTGATCCCTCAGTTGGTATGAAATCGCTTGAAAGATAAAAGAGCATTATTTAGTTCATCATCACATCATCGCATAATCCCCCACAGTTCCTTTCATGGTATAATGTGCCTCTGTCTTCCGCTGCCTCGGACAGAGCACCTATTATGTCATCAAAAGGGGACGATTAGCAGACGAAAGGGGAGATGAAAGCGAGGGCACCAACTACCTGTTCACAAAGGCCGTAATTTTTACCGGTAATTAAAGGCTTACATTTCCCTGACGGATCATCAGGGGCCACGGAACAAATGGGGAGAAGGAGCGACAGAGAGGAAAAGAAGCAGGATTCTCCTCTGTTAAAAGCTCTCAGGCTTGTAATGGTAATTAAGGGCTTGTCTCGGGAGAGGGGACGATATTAGAACAGAAGAGAGGCTGAGGTGGTAGGGGGGTGGGCCCCAACTCTTTCATGTTCTCATCGCCCTTACTTATGCCTCCACTTATTCTGCCCAAATCCTCCAATCCGCTCTTTCACTGTACTTCGCACCCCTCCAATTCCCCCACCTCACACCGACCTGCAGTTCTCCGCAATGCAGAGTAAAAAGTAATCAGTTCAGCCTATCGTCATTGTTCCACATCTGCTCACCGCTATACCATGAACAAATAGCTACATTTATACATAGGCCTGATTTGCAGGTATTGTAATGTTTTCAAAACACCGCTAACATGTTCTGGCTTTGTTCACTCAGAATTTGGCCTTCCTCCAAATTAGAGTAGACATTGATTGCTGGCAGAAATCCACTGAGGCCCTAATGTGGCACAGTACCTGTCTTTAGTTTCCGTCCTGGAAGAGCCTGCAAAGCTGCTCCTACCTGTCACAGTAGATGTTGTCATGGTAACCTGCAGGCCGCTACAGAAAAGGAATGTTGATAGACATATTTGGACTTTCTGAGCTCAACACCCCAATACCTGATACAACCAGAAAACAGTAAAACACACCTGCCTGGCTACGACTCTCTGAAGATGCCCCCTCCTGTACTGAGAGATGAGCCTGGACGATGAAGCTGGATCAGATATTTTTAGCGATGGGGACTGTAATGAGAATGTCAAGGAATCTCTAGTTATTTTTGTTGATGCTGACCAGCTGTCATTCACCAGTCTTTTTCTCATTTCTTCATTTAAAAAAATAAATATTTAAATCATCAGATTTACACACACACACACACACACACACACACACACACACACACACACACACACACACACACACACACACACACACACACACACACACACACACACACACACACACACACAATTCATCTCTCTCCCTTGCCCTTACCCTGAGCTTGTGTGTATTGTGAAGGTGTGCTGCTTAGTGATTTCAGGAATGAATGTACTTTACATCAGAGAGCATGCAGAAAATGTATGTATTATCATATGCAACATGCACCAGGGGGTTTCTTCACTGCCACTTCAACAATCATTTTTAACCAAACAGATGGATGCACATCCCTTTGCTACACTGAGCACACATGCAGGTAAATACAGACACACACAGTACCTGAAAGCAATCTCAAATATACCACAAAGTACGTGTCTATCTAAAGACCATTTGAAAAATATCGTAATTTTGTTGTTCACAGCCGCATGGTTCTATTTATTGCTTGTCTTTCTCTCTCTCTTTTGCTCTTATCCATCTTGTTTGCAGAAAAGGGATTACACAGTACCATGTGCACTTTTTCATGCGTGTTTCACACCTTGTGGGGGAAGAATTGTGACTGACATGACTTGTATCAGATTCTCCTGCAGCGATATCCACAGGAAATCTTCACAAACATGTTTTTCTCTCTCTCTCTGTCTCTCTCTCTCTCTCTCTCTCAGACACACACACACACATTCACATGTACACACATGAGCACTGCCTGCTTAGCCATTTTAATTAACGCTTAAAATAAAAAACTCCAAACTCTGAAGTCTCTGTCAAAAGCTAGGCTGTATAATATTACTGTTTTGGGTGAGAGCTTTGTAGAGTAACTCTACTCGTGTGACCTTCTATTGGTCTTAGTTTTCTAACTCTCCTTAAAGTCCCAATTTATGAACCCAAGCTAGAAACAAGATTGCTGTGTCTGCTAGGTTTTAAGTTGGACCATCTTGGCTTTTGTGACACCCCTCTGTTTTGCTGCTCTTGTTACTGCTGTTTTCTGTCTGCAGGAGCAGATTCCTGATTAGTAGGCACACTGATCAGCATGAAGGGACACACCTGGGGCTGGTGTGCACCATGTATAAAGCCACAGAAGCTGCCAGTCCAGTCTTTTTCCTCTCCCTGACACGCTCCTGTGTTGTTTTTCTTACATACATTGCATACAACACCCATACTCACTTATCCACTCCCTACATGACTGATTTTAAAGACTAACCCTACCTTTATGTTGTTTTCTGTTAATTTTGACGACTTTGTTTTGATTGCTTTTACGCCATTGAATACCCATGTGACTCCCCTTTTCTGCCTCAGTGTAGAGCTGGGCTGTAACACTTTCCATCCATGTCTCAGCCAAAGTTAAAACAAGGCTGCCTGAAAGTGGTAAAGCATCAAGTGAATGTCACAGTGACCACACTATAACCAAAATGTGCAGTTAATGACAATGAATAAAATAATGGCAACTGGCAGCAAACAAGATACAAATACCCTATAGTTTATTTTTATTTTTATACTTTTATAATAGCAGATGGTCATAGTTCCGGAACTTGAGATGAACGTATGTGAAAATGCTCCGTGAAAGCTGATCAGCAAACAGCCGTTCGTTCCATAGACTTCATTGGTAAGGTTTTTCCAAGGGTTGTTCATGTTGTCCTCTCACACGAATCAGATAACGATTTCATAGAGAAGATTTCATTTAGAGAATAAGAACAAGAAAAATAAATGAAATCCAATAACTATGGTTTCTTTACATGAAGCTGGTGGAAGTCTGCTAAGGGACAACTTCCAACAGCTGGCCAATCAGAACAGAGTGGGCTCATCGGCATGGGCACCTTAATGAGACAGAAGCAAAAACGGATTGTTTCGGACAGAGGCTGATCTGAGGGGCTGCATAAAGGGACAGGATAAAAAAAATAAAGAGTATTTTTAATGTTAAGTCATGCAAAGGTATTTCAGTAGAGCGCCAGAATATAAATAAAGACCTGGGAATGTACTTGATATGTCTATATATATTTGCACTTGGTCCATCAAAATTGTAATGAGCAAGAATAAGTAGATGTCTAAGCCTATGCAAAGTAAGACATCGTACCGCAATTAACAATGCTCTTAAAAATGAAACTACTTTTGCCACTAGACAAGGTGGGGGGAACAAGGAGATGACGTACTCAGCTGTTTCCCTTGGTAACCTCTTCTTTGGATTAGTACACAGAGAGAAGACTGGTGAGAACAGGCAGCCCTGAGGATGTGATTTGATGTTAAGAGGATACTGTTTTTGTCACATTATTTTCATTGTCAACAGTAGACACTTTTTTTGCATCCAAAGCTGCCTCCTGCATTCGACAGTTTGCAGAACTGAGGGGTTGGGTTGAACTGAAATTATAGTTGCAGATGAAACACGTGAGCAAAGTGATTTCGGGGGTAGGAATATACCGTCATGTGTTATTGCTTCTTGTGCCAGACTTTGCCCTGCCTTGAAATAGAGCACTAATAGAACATTGGGTTGTGCTGAAGACCAGAGTGTGTTATGAAACATCAAACACACTCTGGCTATGACTTATTCAAAAAGCACTCGGAATAAAACATGTTGGTGGCTGTCACACACAAAATCAACTCTGCTCCAAGCATGTGAAAGACAAGGAACCTATTCAGTGGATTATAATAGAAAGAGACGAGACAGAGAAGACAGAAATGACATTTACATCCACGTTTGTGTGTCTGTTGGTTTATAATCATGTTTGTATGCGCATGGCTTTTTTTGTTTTTTGCTGGCTGTCTGTTCATTCATCTGCCCTTCTGTCTGAGTATCTGTCAATCTCACTGTGTGCTGTGGGCATCTATGCTGAATTTTGGACAGCATCTGCAGAGTGTTGTTTTTTTTCTGTGCAACGTCTGGTTTCCTCTCCTCTGGCTTGGAAAGTATTCCTCTGTCTGAATCTAAGTTTTTGTTCTGTGAAGCCTAATTAAACCAAATACTGTAAAATCAGCTACTGTAAGCATGCGCTGTGAGTTGGGGTGAATCAAAGCACAATTCAAGTGATAGTCTCACCAGTCACTCACTTAGTCATTTCCTCAGACTGATTCATTCATTCATCTGGCCACACAATAACCACAGGACCCACTTCAGGGTTAGCATGTGTTCCTCTAGCCTTCATTTCTCTATGTGATTTCTAATTATGATTAATTTTTGGACAGCATGGTGTCACCTTCTGTTTATATCCATATTTGCTGTGAATACACTCAGGGACATTCAATAAGTGCATTCATGAATGCAGTTCTTATAAGTTGCTTTAGACATAAGCAAAATAAATGTAATGTTATGTGATGGGCATAGTACTGCGGGCAATCTCGCTGACAGTATCATGCTACTTCACTGATGAACAGTTGGTGGCAGTCAACAAATATAGCAGTGCACAAATGAAAGAAGGAGGAAAATTGTGATGGAAAAGCATTCAAAGTGTTTATAGACTTCACACATGCACACTATGTTTTTTTGAGAAACAGGAAATGTAAACATAACTTTGCTTGTTTGCAGTAATACTCCACAGGATAGCTTTAAGTTGCTCTTTAAACAAGAGATTTATTATTTCGTTAGCATTCAAAAACTACATACCCTATGAGGCTTTGGCAGCACTCGAGAAGAAGATTCATGAGATATGGTTTTGTTCAATTCTTACAAAATAATCATGTCATATTTGTTCAAATAATGAGGTAAACTCGCCAAAAATATGGAAGGAAATCCCAGTTTCAGCTTTTCAGACTGACCGAATACAGTATTGTATGAGAATTAGGGCACACACAATATCAGATTTTCCCTACACAATTATCATGGGCAAAATAATTCACAATAACGATATTATCGCAATATATATGGAAGATATATTTGAAAAATATATATATATTGATGCTGTAAGTATATAATATGTTGGGGGAGGGGGTACAAAGTGAAAACAGAAAGAAACAGTAATAATTTAAGAGGTGCTGTGTTACACGATATTATCACGTGTGTATTATTAACATGATATCATTATTTAGTTTTTTAAAATATCGTCAGTACAGATATATCACAACACCACTGATGAGAATATAGTTTTGTGCTACAGAGGCTCTGGGAACAGAGGATAGTCTACAATAGGGAATAGAGTCTTTGATGCTCTGTACAACATGACCTATCAACTCCTATGCACACCCAGTTATAATTAGGTTCAAGAGTTATTCTTTCAAATAATACTGTCCTCTACCACGTATTCATCTGTAGCTTTCAGTGGACCAGAGTAGGAAGTCTGTAAGACTCTCAGAGGATCTGGGTTGAAATAAAAGAGAGGGTAAATAAAAATATTTGATTAACAATTTAGATTATAAAAATCTAATAGTGACAAAGTCTCATTTCCACCAGGTGCTGTGACCAACTCTCAGCCTTGGGGAGGATGTCAATCACTCCCATTACATGGATTTGTTCCACACCCACGCATGCGTGAAGGCAAAAACAACACAAAGATATGCTCGTATAAAGAGCACACTTACTCATGCTCTAGTGCTGTACAAACCTTTGACTCAGCAGGGGATATTTTTCACACTGAACCTTGCCAATTCTTCTGATAGCACATTTATTCGTGAACTTGAAACAATGATTTTTTTTTTTTGAGATTTCACTTAATATCTGAAAGGAGGTTATTTGGGAATAAGATTTCCTGTGATATCTGATTTTCATTATGAGTCTCTTTTTTTAGCAGTGTGTTGTATTGTTTTCACAATATTGAAATCTTACTGTAACAAAAAAGTCACTGTCACGGCGACTACAGCAGATTATTCACGACACAGAGTGATACACAAGTATACAAATGTCTTGTGAGGGTAGCTGTGTTTCCACGTGGCCATCTTTTTTTAAAAGGTGGATAAAGTCTCTTCTTCTGATCTCTGCTTTGTTGGACCAACACGTTGTTTGGGAAAAGCCAAAGTTTGATCAAGTTTTAACAGGTGAATATTCTTCATGCTGCTGGGATCAGCTCCTTAAATCCAAAGACTGACATACACAGACATGCTCACATCTTTATGATTGTCTGGTCTGAGATCTGCCTGCACATTTGCACAAAAGTTACCACCTCAACTACTGTAATATGATACTGTCTCAATGAGGACTAGTTCAAGTTGAGACACCATTTCTTTGAGTCATCAGAGGCTACAAACTTCTCTAAGAATATTACAGATTATAATAATAATGAAACTAGTGTGACTTTGACAAAAGGAAAGAACAGAGAGATTTCAAAAGCTGCTCCTCCTACCCTGTAACACGATAGTGTGCAAATTATTCACCTCATTGTTCCAGTCCTGGTTAATAGTCTTCCTACCATCTGCTCCCATCTGCTCAAAGTTTAACCGGCTCGGCATCATTGTAGTGCTGGCTCAGAGGCTAATGACAGAGTCATGCGAGCTGTATGTAAAACGGTCTTCTCTCTACGCCTGGCTAATATTTGTATGTCTTTTCCAACAGCCTCCTCAACTGCTCTTCATCCTGCCAATTCAAATTGCAGCTGCAATTACAGGCTGTATGTGTAACACCAGCCAGGAGAGAATAAGTGGTATTTTAAATATATTTGCTGTTGTTTCACCTGTACCCTGGAAGGTTGTGGAAATAAAGGAAGCGGACTTGCTTTGACCATGGGTGTATTAAAACATGTATTAATAATGTATGAATATGTAGCAGAGTCATCCTTGCTGCCAATGTATCCCCATGGCTAAATGTGGTACAGCAACAAAAAAAAACAAAAAAAAGAAAATCTCCTGCAGCCCAGAAAGCATTTTCCCCATAGACCACTGCAATAAAAGACATGTCTGTAAAAATGTTGCTAGGATATCTTTAATAGCACACAAGATTAATTTTTTAATTTTTTTAAATAATTGTTGTTTTTTTTAAATATAATTTGTTTTTAATAATATGAAGTTTTTTAATATGTGTGACATCTCAATGTAAAAAGTCATTTGTGTGTCTAATAACTAAGAAGACAAAAATTCTGTCTTTTTTTTGCCTTTTTTTGGTCATATGTACTGGATGAGCAACTGTCAGTGAAATGAATGGTCATCATCTTGCAACATAATATCCAGCTCTGTTGTAACAGCACCCACCAATGTTTGTGGTGGTTGAAGAAGTAACAAATGTGGACTTGAGAGCATTTGGGGGAGTGCTGCACCTGGATTAGATCTAGATAGCATGAGGCCTTCGACAATTTCCTGTGATTCCCGGTGAGCTTCCTCCCCAGGCAGCGGCTACTGGCAGCATGACATTCCTGGTTTGCAACTGATCTGTGGGATAAACTAACAGCACAAGGGAGACTGATAAACAGAGGTCAAGCGAAATGCTGCATCTGCGTCACACACAGAAATACACAGTTGTACAACGTGTAATTTGCACAGTATGGTTACCTGTTTGCTGTACAAATTATAAAGTCTGTTTTTACACTTAAGTATTGCACCGAAACCTTTGCGTGTGTGTGCATATGAGTGTAATCACACACGGGAGGTTTCTATTTCGTAGGTACAGCATGTAGCCTTTGTAGAGCCCGACTGTGCACAAATACCAAGCTGAGAGTGGCTGTTGAACTTTGGAAAATGTCAGCCGCTGCTCCTCACAGACACTACTATCAGTTCATTGCTGGGTGTCCTCCTGTCCTCCTGGCCTGCACTTAAAACTTTCCTTGTGCTGAGAGTGACCTACTGAAATCTTTTGAAGCTCTGTCTGTGTTGTGGTGTGGGCAGGAGGAGCACAGGAGATGCATGCCCCTAGTTCAAACAAAAACAGTCTTTAAGAAATAAAGTTACCAGTTTTTCTCTGAAAACATGTGTTCCACAGGTCACAGACAGTGGCTTTGTAGAAAAAGGTGCAGAGCTGTTAGTGGTGTGCGATGGGTTCAAGGACGATCACAATAAGTGGCTGAAAAATGTAGTAAATCCCTGTAAATGTAATTCAGTCAAGTAAAACAGTCCTGTTGTAAATCCTTTAACATTTTGTTTGGGCTGTGTCAAAGAGGAGTGTATGCAAATACATATATAGTTTTATTTATGTGTGTGTGTGTGTGTGTGTGTGTGTGTGTGTGTGTGTGTGTGTGTGTGTGTGTGTGTGTGTGTGTGTGTGTGTGTGTGTGTGTGTGTGTGTGTGTGTGTGTGTGTGTGTGTGTGTGTATACGTATATATATAGTAGTATATAGTAAAGTCCTGTAGTTTCCTCCTACATGTACATA
Source organism: Scomber scombrus (assembly GCF_963691925.1). Taxonomy (NCBI): domain Eukaryota; kingdom Metazoa; phylum Chordata; class Actinopteri; order Scombriformes; family Scombridae; genus Scomber; species Scomber scombrus. The sequence continues at coordinate 10,210,229 of NC_084982.1, forward strand.
TATCCTGCACTAGGCTGTGGGGAGCTGTCCATGGTGCTGTAACATGCCAAGCATTAACAACAGTTTACCTTTCAGTCACGCTCATACATCCTGGGGGAATGCGTCCATCCTTCCCCCCCTGTGTGTTTCTCCCAGTGTTTCCCGAGTCACATGCCTGGGAGCCAGTCACAGCACCAGCTCTCCTGAGAGGAGCATCCTCTCTACCATACACTACACTGAATTATAAGCCTTCCTCGTCTCTCTGTTGTTTACATGTTGCTGTGTGGTGCACTGAGAGGCAACAGCATGTGATTGCTGCACCCCAGGCCTTTCGAGAATGCCACTTCAGAGGAATGTAAAATAAACATGTGCCTAGTACATGCCAACAGTGCCTTATCTTTATAATATGCGCATAGTTCATGGACACTGAAGGTCTTGCATCTGTGGCAAAAGGCCAACTTATGCCAACTTAAATCATGCTGCACTAGTGCTGCATTCAACAATTGTGTATTCTTGTTATCTGCCTTATCAGTTATTTTGCACCTTTAATTTCTCTCAAATAGGAAAATAACACCACCTGTATTATCTAAACCAAACCTTTTTTTTTAATTGGTACATGTAGTATCACCTTTTCTTTTACTTGTCCTCTCTGTTGAACCCAGGAGATAATCACTTCACAGAACAAAGACCCTTTTGGTTCCTCACAGACAATTATTACACCTTCCACATATAAACTCTCAACCAACTACAATTGTTGACTCCTGGCCTTCCTTCACATTCAGCAGCAGCTTTAAATGAAATAACATTATTGTCAGCCTCCTCTCACCTTCCTTTCTCCCATGGATACACAGTCTCAAGGGGCGTTTTAAGAAGCTCTTGACTGCCCTCGTGTGTTCAGTACAGTTCACCAGCAGTCATATCAGTATACGTGTGTGCTATTGACATGAAGAAAGCTTCTTCTGAGATCTAGCCTGTCTGCTTTAATCACAGCTGTATATCCCTCAAGATGAGTGAACGTCTAAGTGTTCAACGTACACGTCCACTCATGGGAACACTTTTGATGTGAATTGTGTGCAAGGTCAGTGTGTGTGAGTATACGAATGTGTGCGCAAGCGTATGTGTGTAATGCACAGTCGACAAAGAATTGTAAATCTTCATGTTTCCTACAAAATAACATGAAGAGTTTCTGTTGATGTCACTGACTTTGAAGGCGGTGGTATGAAATGATGCGATCTTTTATGGGCCACGCACATGAAACACACACCTTTAACGAGCCAGCAGGACTGTCAAGCATGACAGCGTGTCATCTCCTGTCTTTGCAGGAAGTGCTTTGAACCTGACTTGCCGGGCGTTTTTCGGATACAGCGGCGACGTCAGCCCGCTCATCTACTGGATGAAGGGAGAGAAGTTCATAGAGGATCTGGATGAAGAGAGAGTCCAGGAGAGTGAAATCAAGTAAGAAACACACAGCTGGAGTTGAAATCATTCCATCAAGCATGGCAGTAATGAATAATGATAATGAGAAATTCACTTGAAAATATCAAAGGACTGACGGTTTTGCATGTTTTAGCCCATTAACTCCAAATTGCATTACACTAAACCGACCATTTCCCTAAGATTTATTCCCTCCCTTCCAAGCAGCTGCTGGTTTCATTTTATTTTGTTACAGTATGAACATCATGCTTTTTTAAAATGACATTATTTCATTATTATTCCTGGAAATTAATTTGTGGGCAGGTGGAAATCCCAGCATAACTCACAGGTGTCACATTTATATCATGATAATCATCCTCGATGCTTCACAATGTTTGTGATGTTGTGTCTTGGATAGGAAACTTTGTTTCAACAGTTGACTCTCAAGTCAGGGATGTTGGAGTGTCCTTGAATGCATCAAAAAAGAGGGTTTTCAAAACAGCTCTTTTGTGCATCTGCACTACCAGCTCTGACAAAAACGTGTTTAAAATTAATGAATAAAGGTGTAGAAATGTAGGTTGTGATGGAATATCTGTCTCAAGAATGTTTCAAGCCACTGCAAAATGATGTTTGTAGCATATTGAAATATTCTGCTACATCGTCACTATGGAAAATATATAATGTTCCTTAAGATTATTGAATGAAATGAACTCTCTTCTCTTAGGTCCATGCCATCAGTGCTATCAGCTGGTCTCATTGGACAGGGAAAGTCCAGGATTTTGTTGCTCTGATCGCCACCTGTTTTAGTTTTAGTGGAGCATTACTGGCATGATCTTTGGAATAAAAATGTTTTGTCAAAGCATAAAAAAACAAAAAGCAAAATTACTGTTATTATTATAAATTATATATTAAATAATTACACATGAATGATACACGAACACACCAACCTGTCATAAGAATGCATCTCTTGCTGTGTGGCACACAGTTATAAATTAACTTGTCAGTTTAACTGTTGATTGTTTCTCCAAGTACTGTAGAGTTTGAGCTTGTTTTTTCTGGAGTTTGGGGAAGAATTCATCAGTTTTTTGTAGACAGTGGTAGCCATATGTACATCCATTTCAGTTGTTACAACACACAACAAACAGTTTGTCTCTAACTATTTCTTTCCATGACATGCAACTTCTTTTTTCTTCTTCACTCCTCTTTAACTTTCTGTTTGTCTGCAGCAAAACAGGATGCACATGTGTTGGTTTTATACTCCCCACTACACTAAGATATACAAATATGTTTACAGAATAAAAAAGTCTGTGCCCTGTTTTCCATCCTCATACATGTACATCTTTTCTTTTTTGCATGTTTAAAGCATTTAAAAAAGATAGTTTATGCACCTTGCCTGCTCGCCTCATCTCCTACCAGCCTAACATTGTAAAATCTGTCCAACAAGCCTCCCTTCCAGGCATCTAAGACATTTAAAACAAGCTCATTTCCGTGTCTCTCCCTCCTTGTGGTGTAACACATTTAAACAAGTCCATTCCCCAGCCCATGTGCATGTTTCCCATTAGGGCTGTTTGGAGAGGCTGCAGCTCTGGGGAGACAGCCCTGTCAGATGGTTAACAACCACCATTTTTCACACCGCAGCCACTATCGCTATCTCCCTCGCTGCACGCACCCATAGCAGCATGCAGATTGGCCATGGGGAGCTGGGAAGGGAGGGGAAAAGGTGGAGAAAGAGAGAGTAACAAAGACACATACTATGTGGTTATGAGTTTGTTTGTGCACTGAAAAGAATATGCAACAGAACCAGATTTCATTTTAGCCACAGCTCTCCTGTCTTTCTCTCTCTCTGTCTCTCTCCATTACTCTTCAACACAAGGATTCCCTGAGGGGTTATCTTTTCAATAATTCATACTGATATTTCATGCATCAGATCAATAATGTATTTGATCGTACACTTTCTGTTGCTGATGCTGCTACCTCAGGCTTTTTTACATCCGGCCAATGCCTTAGATTTACTTACATAAAGTCAGCCAGATATATGGACCGGGCAAAGATGGGGAGCGATGGAGAGAAGAGATAGGAGAAACTAAACATGAACAAATTTGTGCTTACCCTGCAGACAAGCTGTCTCTCTTCAACATGATACAATGGGCACGTTTCTAAGGGTTACCTCTCTTCTTCAGCCTGGCACTCGCACACTTTTAGCTTTATTACTAATGCATCAGCGGCCAAACTTGAGCTTAGAGGAGAGCACTCATACCTTGGGAGTTTCTGCAAGCATTTATTTACCCAACTCTCAGCCTATTGATTTGGGGGAGCTCATTTCTATGGTAACCCAGGTCCATAAATTCTCATTTGTGCAAACAGGGACAGGGCTATTGTTGTTATCATTGCACGGATGACTGGACATTAGCATAGCATGCAGAGATGAATAAATTAGCAAAACAAATCTCGCTCAGTATAATAAAGGACCTGATCGATAATGTTATTGACCTAATTCAATTGGTGTTTTGCAGGTGTACGTTGAATTGAATGAATAAAAGGAATGCATTAGTTGGAAATCGATCACTAAATGAGCAAACACAGAGGTTTCGCTAATGAGCAAGTAAGAGAAAATGAAAAGAAAATGTGCCTGCAACAGCCCGAGTTTCAGAACACGTTCACAATTCACTCATTCGGTTAAATCTATATTGATAAACTCAGTCACCCAAAGAAAAGTAGAGGAATTTTACATTTATAAGATTTACATGGAGTACTACAAATTTGACACTTGCTTAACACATTTTGGAACATCTTCCAGTTATACAGAGTCTGATTGAAACTCACTCCTCAGCCCACATGTTATGAGCTGTCTTCCAGGTCTGACCGTGCTCTGTTTCTTGACCTTGTTATCCACCTACTCTAACTTTCAGTCCTCATCATCTCCATTCGAAGCTTATGTATTACAATGATGGTCCTTATCCATCACGTTGTGTGGCAGCAAGCTATGCTGGCTCATATACTGTAAAAAGGGAGGCTTCAAAGAAACCCACCACTCCCTGGAGAGATATGAATTATTCCCGTGCCTCCTTCTCCCAGCGCTCCAGCCTCCAAACATTGCACAACAAACTCAGCTGAAACTACAAATATCATCAGCAGTGCCTCAGTCTCTCTACGCAAAGCTCATGATACACTTTCAATTACTGACGCCAAATCTCCCCAACAAGCTGTCCTTATGTGCAGTTTATCGGCTTGAAGGCGTGAGAGAAGAGAGCTGCTTGAGAGTCAACATCCCCCTACACACACACACACACACACACACTTCCCTCCTTTCTCATCTTACTCCTCCTTCTCTACCACCTGCGTAGCCTTTATTAGCACATGCAGTTGATGACACAACGCCCCCCTGCACACACAAACAGAGGAAATCTCTTTATCATTTGCACTCCTCCAAAGTGTCATTTGTGCTGAGGGTGCTGTAAAAAGTGGGCTAAGTAGTGTGTCTAAGGTATGAGGGAGCATTATCTCCCCATTCTCTCCTCCATCAGGCTCAACCAGCCCAGCGAGGGACACTCATTTACTTTATAGAATATTACTTTCTCTCCTCTCTCCGTTACCATGGCAGCCGCTATAAAAAGATTTTCTTCTCATCGCCATTGTTTGATCCCCCCCACCCCCACCACACCCCTCCACCCTCCCCTGCTGAGGAAGAGTCCTTATTGATTTTCATTTCTCATATGTTTTGAGTGCAGAGAGAGAAATTAACATACCATGAAGTACTTACAGTAAAAGTGCCTCGCTGAGATGCAGATTACAGAAACACGCTCACAGGCTTTTTCGTCATTTAACCCTTGTGTATTGCAACACAATATGTTCTGTGATTGCTGCATTCCAGATCATGACTCTTAAAGCATCACACATGCTGCCTGTTATCACATTCACATGCACTGATTATATATTTTCTATACAAACAAAGGGAACATGCCTTATTTATTTACTGTTTCCAAAGTTGGTGCTACGGATAAGCATTACTTATCTTTTTTTATAGGATTGTCAAGGAGCATCTTGGCGAGCAGGAAGTGGCCATATCCTTGACAATTGACTCATTGGAGGAGGAGGACCTAGGAAATTACTCCTGTTACGTGGAAAATGGTAACGGCCGTCGCCAAGCTACCATCCAGCTCTTCAGGCGAGGTAAGGGGTTCTTTGATGTTTGCTGTGACCACCTTGAGGACTGCAAACCCAAAAGGGTTCCTCACAAAGTGACTTAAAGCCTGGAAAATCATCTTATTTCTTATTTACATATACATATCATATGTTCATCTTCATTAAAACTATATGATGAATGAAATATTACAAGCCAAACTGGATTTCAAATGGATCAAATGAGCAGAAACTCCATCTCCAAATTAGTGCTAACGATGTTCTGTATCTGCTGGATGTGTAAATAGCCACCATTTGTTTGTAAATTCACCTTATCAACTTTATAAGCTGATAATATATCAATGCTTTCTTTACAGCTTGTTTCCAATGCCCCCAAGTGGCAAAAAAAGTATTATTGCAGGTTTTAAGTGTACACGCAACAAACATAAATGTTTTTTAATGCTTGCTTCAGGTAATGGATAGTTCTTTGAACACTGGTCTTTGTAGACATCCCTTCATACCTCCAAAGACCTCACACAATGATTTGCTCTTCCTTTCTGATCCATCTGACCTTTTTTTTTTTTGTTCTTCTTCCATCCATGCTTGTGTTAACAATGTGTGTTTGGGCTCCATTTGGTTTTGTTGTTTCCTCCTTCATGTTTGCCAGCAGCTGTGCAGCTATTTTGGCTCTCTAGCATGACTTGTCTGAAGCTCTTTTCATGCACTGGTTGTCACCCTACAAAGAGAGGTAATTTGATGGCTGTTTAAACAGCAAATTGGGCCTCGGCTTTACCCAACAGGCCAGTAAGTTCGGCATACAATTACATTTTAGGTCTTTATCTGTCTGTCTCCCCACTCTCTCTGTGACCGTCTTTTGTAGATATCCCATTTCCATTTGAGTGGGCTTTGTAGGCTGTAGACAGCTCAATTTAACTCTCCTCTGTTCGGCAGTATTTGTGAGGAGAGGGATGCTGAGAAAGACTTCAAGTCAAGTCAATCTCTCATCCTCTCTCTCTCTCTCTATCCGTCTTTCTCACCCACATTATTCTGATGTTTATTTCATGTTTCCCCATTCTCCCCGAATGTATCACACATAAGCCCTGCAGGCTGCCTTTCCTTTCAGCTCAGAGTAAAGAGAAAGGTGGAAAGAAAAGTGTTGGTCAGTTAAACATAAACAACTTTAGAGTTATAGAGAAGGTCGAGATCATATATTAGAAGGACAAAACAACAAGTGATGTCTTTCTGAGTTGTTGTTTATGAAAGATAATCAAAGATAATGTGCCAGCTTATATATTTAAGGGTCTACTGTCATTACAGTTATTACAGTCATTATTTAGTCTGACATTATGTCTTACAATAAACCTATTTAATGAAAAATACACCAGTTCTTAAACATGCATTTGAACATTTAACAGTAATAAAATAGATCTTTTATGACTTAATACTGATACTACAATGACTTGTGAAGGTATTTACCTCAGCAGTGTACATAATCTGTGATAATATAGACAGTGCATTGCAGTTGCCATGGCAGCCGTACCATGTTCCAGCCCACAGTGACAGAGATATAAGGTGAACCTGTTCTAGCTGAGCCAACCAGGTAAATGCTGCTTTAATACACAACATAACTCATCCTTCCCCAAGCTGGGCCTCTGGGGAGATGGAGAGGAGATAATAGAGAAGAGAAATGAATGGAGAGACAGAGGGAGAAGAGAAAGTGTGGGGGGGGGTGAGAAGTGAGAGATTCAGAAGAAGAAGAAATGTGATGGAAAGAGGAGTAGGTTAGATGAGTAAACTGTAGCTTCTTGTTTTGAAAAGGCTTTCATCCATGTCCAGAATTGTCACAGGTCCCATCATGGAAGTCAGCCAAAGTGCAAAGCTGTGTCATTTTTGTGCTGCTCCAAAGGAATGAACCCGATTTCTCATCATCTCCTTTTTTTTTTCCTTGTGTCTCCCTGCACTGCTCCCTATCATTTTTCCCAAACTCATTATGAGCCTCTTGTCTCTTCCCCCTGAAGATTAATGCTGTTTTGCTCTGAAAATACTGATGATTGTCCACTCTTCCTGAAAATTCAAATGTGTCCTGAGTTAAACTGGGAACTTGTGAGGCAAAACATATATTTTGCCTTGTGAGGCAAAACATATATTTTGTACTGTGATTGTCTCAGCAATTCTATATTTATAGAAATGTTTTGGTCTGTGTGTGTGTGTGTCCATCTCAGCAGAGCTCATGTACACCGTGGAGCTGGCAGGAGGGCTTGGAGCAATCTTGCTGCTACTCATCTTCCTCATCTCCCTATACAAATGCTACAAGATTGAGCTGATGCTTTTCTATCGGAGGCACTTTGGCAGCGAGGATGTGGATGGAGGTAAAGATGGTGCAAAGCATCACAAAGAAATCCTTACTTTGTCTCCGCCGGAATACCGTGAATCGCCAACCTCAGGTTTTCACAACTTTTAGGCCTTTCTAGACCAAAATGTTACCCAAGTGAATATGGTTTAATGTGTGTGTGTGTGTGTGTGTGTGTGTGTGTGTGTGTGTGTGTGTGTGTGTGTGTGGTGTGTGTGTGTGTGCGTGCGTGCGCGTGCGTGCGTGCGTGCGTGCGTGCGTGTTCTGTCAGAGCCTGTATCCATAGCACACTCCCCAGTAGATAAAGATGTCTTCTCTGTTCGTGTTTTCAGCAGCCCATTTCGTCTCTCTCTCTCTCAGCTGTTGGGATAGAGGTGCACGTGATTGTGTGTGTACATTGCCGCAGTGGCTGAATAGGGAAGAAACAAGATTTTCAATTTGTTGCCCATTTAAAAAGAGATCAGTCTCAATATGTCATGGAATAATGCCCAGCCTCTGTTGCGGAAGGCCAGATAGGACAACATGGGGACTGGGCAGGCACGGAGCTCTTTCCCCGGGCGACAAATAGCGTAAACAGCCTGGAAATTGGAGGGCAACTTTTTGTTTTCTCTACAGAATATTGTTAACTTTTCATTCAGTTAAGGATTTGTCTGTTTGGGTCCGACTACGTTCTCCTTTTGCTTTGTATTTTCTTTTCAAAACATTCTGGAAAGAATGAACTCATTTTTGAAACGTTGGATTGTTTCTACAGTAGCATGAATTATCTATTACACGCTGTTTTGTTGACTCAAACTTCCACATGATTAAGTCATACCGTCAGGGACTACTGATACAAGCTGTTTTTGATTTTCCAAGTTTGCTAGGTGGTTAATTAGCTAGGTTGGTTGCTAATTTGAACGTGTTGTTTGATGTTGGGATCCTATTGAGTGCAGCCCTGGCCTTTCCAGTGAATTTCAAAGCTGCATGTGCTCCTCAAAGAGTTTGTGAAAAAGCCCCTCTTCCCTTTTTGGCTGGCCCACATTCTAGTTTCTACAGAGAATAATGACTAGGACTTACTGAACATGTCACCAGTGCTGCTTTTTTATCGCCGTCTATTTTCTGCCTTTTCAGTTCTTCCCACTGTCTTCTGGGAAATCATGTTGAGGTGGGGAAGAGAGTGTTCATGAATCATGATTTGGATGTTTTTGTATCTACCCCAATGTATTTCTCATGTACACCTTATGGCCAATATGAACACCCCTGTCCTCATGCTTAATTTGAAATTTTGTTCTGGGGCTGTTTTTCATGGTTTTGGTTATGTTACCTTGTTGCAGTTGATAAAGCATACAGTGATATTTTAACAGTGTGCATCAGCATTTCGGTGAAGGCCCTTTTCTATTTTAACATGACATTGCCTCTGTGCACAAAGCCAGGTCTATAAAGACATGGTTGTGTCAGTTTGATATGAAAGACCTTGATTTCAGCCCCATCCAACACCTTTGAGATGAATTGGATTGCTGACTGTAAGCCAGGCCTTATCCCCCAACATCAGGGCCTGACCTCACTAATGCTCCTGTGGCTGAATGGGAGCAAAATCCTGCAGCCAAAATCTGACAGAAAGCAGTGGAAGCTCTTATAGCAGCACATCTTGAATAAAATCTAACTTTGTGGTAGATAAAGAACAGAAAAAGTGAACTGGCACAGTGAGGGGCAATCTCAATTATCTCGTTTCATCTTGTATGAATGTAGCATTTGCTGTCAGATTAAGTTAGACTCAAAACTGCATTACCGTAATACTACATATTCAGTTTCAAAACAAGGGAGTTTTCAAAAGTCATTCACACTGTACATCCTTTCAAATACTGACCTTTGCATAAATTGCCCTTTTCTCCATAGTTATTTTAACATTTAAGAAATTACTGAATAATAGAAAATGATAATTGATTTGTTTAAAGAGGACCTATTATTATTTTCCTTATTTTCAGCCATGTACCGTATCTAATGTAACAATGTCAGATTTTCATTATTAAGCCAAAGTGTCAAATAATGAGGGGCAGTCACACCGAGCCATGACTCTACCATTGACCATTGTGAGTGTTTCCCTATGACACAGCACTGCAAAGTAAAATAAATTGTTTACCTGCTGGTTGTCTGCCCTTCATCAAACATCATCATCACTGTGGCTGTTTATGCTTTTATTATTCCTTCCTGTATTATTTCTAACTGATCTGCTGAACAAAGAGCTCCAACCCTAACCCTAACCCTTCTCCAAATGTTATTGTGTGGGCTGGTGGACTACCGAAGCTCTGCTAATTCAGTGAGGAACACGTTTCATTTCTTCTAAATTAAATAAAAGTCTCCCGTTATTAGTCATTTAAAAGCTTTTAATATAATGCAGTTAAGCAGGAAATGTTGGGTTGGGTTTGCATCAGCAGTGACTTAACACAACTCTGATATGGCTGCCCCTCAGCAGGCTTCCTGAAAACTGACAATCAGAACAGAAAGGGCTTATTGGGAAGAGACAAGAGCTAAGGCCGGCTGTGCAAGATAAATAGGAAGTTTTTTTGAGCTGTGAATCAAGTAGCTACTTTAGTGGAGTCCCAAAATAAAAATGGACTGAAAATGGTCCTCTTTAATTTATTGTAAAATGAAGCAATGATTGATATCGCAACAAATAATCAGTCATAAAAATTGACGTTTTAACGTGCTGTATGAGCCAATTTAATAGATTATTTTTTTGTGTGTGAGATGGGATTTTATGTTTGAGTTTTTGAGCCATTTTTTGATTATGCCATGAGGAGTGAAGAGTCCATCTTTTTAAACAGCCGCTCCCTGCTGTTTCTCTCTGTTGGCTTTTTACAGAAAACAAAGACTATGATGCATACCTGTCCTACACCAAAGTGGACCCTGACCAGTGGAGTCAGGAGACCAGGGAGGAGGAACGCTTTGCCCTGGAGATTCTCCCTGATGTGTTGGAGAAACATTACGGCTATAAACTCTTCATCCCAGATCGAGACCTCATTCCAACAGGAAGTAAGCACCGTGGTCATGTGATGAAATATTTCGGAGTGTGAGGGGCATTTACTGTTTTGTGTAGCGTAGTTGCCACAGTGTTTGGAATATTTCGTCATAGTTTTGAAGCGTTTGTTGTTTTGTCTTCAGTGTTGTTTTTCACTGTCACCGTCTTGTGTTTCAATGTTTTGTGCTGTTGGGTTAATTGAAGCAGTGTATAACCGCAATCACGAGTGATGAATGGATGATTTTCCAAATTAGGGAAGAAGGAAAGGGCAATATTCAGTCCAATGCTGTCAATGAGAACCTTTTTTCTTATATCCTCTAAAAACAAAAAAAAATAAGACCATTCTTCACTGGCTGTTCCTATACTATGTACTACAGATATGGTAATATAGTGAGCACTGGGGGTTAATATAATCCATGTCATCCATGCATTTATAAATCCATGAAAATTCTTTCTGAACATATTCTCATGTGTGCTAACTCTGCTGAGCCCGTAGTACACAGTGTGCTCTGGTTAGTAGTGATGCTGTGTGTTTGTAATGTAGACTTCATGTGGAACAGATAAAACGCAAACACATCCTAGCTGGTCCAGACAGAATTAAACATCAATGGGAAATGTGTGAAGGCTCCGAGCCCTGCCGACTGAGCTGCTTCTTTCCTTTAATCAAAAGAAAAGTGCCGCCAGCATCAGCACCAAGCAAAATCATTGTAGATGAATGTCCAATCAGGGAAACATGGTACGTGAAATAAAAGATGAGTGAGAGGAAAGTCGGACTCTTTTTACGACTGTGTTGAGAATGTTTCTGTGTCTGTACTGTGTTCTCCCTGTGACCTGAATGTGAAAATGTTTATGTTTAGGTCTCACCAATGAGCATTACCAGGATGACACACGACTCTTTGGAGGTACTCGCCCTCAGTCTTTTCCTCTTGTATCAGCTGCTGTCATTTACCTGCTCCTAGGAAGTTTCAAAGAGGCGCTTAGAGTGACGCTGTTATGTTATCTGATATATCAGGCCCAGTTCAATAGACAGCAACTCAGCCTAATCTTATAGACTCTGTAGCTTTATCAATCATCTCTGTGGGTCTGCCTTCCAGAGTATTGATGCAATGCATAGACTAGTCCTCCACGCTGTACACACACATTCAAATATTCACACACACACTGTTCATTTATATATGTATGTATCTGCACATACATACACAGTAACTGTGATTCCGTACACACTACACACTAAAATTGATGTAATAAAATCAGATGTTGCAGGTCGACAGCAAAGATGCCACCTGTCATTGTCTTGTGTTTTGTGTCTGATGCTGTATGTCCATCCATTGTTGAGTGTTGTGCCTTGTTCTCATTAAATCTCTTGTGGTGTATGTACATAACTCAACTACTTCACTAGTCTTACGCCTTTTGTATTTTTGTCCTTTTCTTCCTTTATTTCTTGTTCTCTGCAGCCTACATAGAGGACGTGGCGCGCTGCGTAGATCAGAGTAAGCGCCTCATTATAGTTATGACACCCAACTATGTCGTGCGGCGAGGCTGGAGCATCTTTGAGCTGGAGACGCGGCTGCGCAACATGCTCGTGACCGGCGAGATCAAGGTCATCCTGATCGAGTGTGCCGAGTTGCGCGGCATCATGAACTACCAGGAAGTGGAGGCTCTCAAGCATACCATTAAAACCCTCACTGTCATCAAGTGGCGCGGCCCCAAGAGCAACAAGCTCAGTTCCAAGTTCTGGAAGCAGCTGCAGTACGAGATGCCGTTCAGACGCACAGAGCCCATGCTCACCCACGAGCCGGCGCTGGACGTCAGTGAGCAGGGCCCCTTCGGAGAGCTGCAGACCGTCTCTGCCATCTCCATGGCAGCAGCCACCTCCACCGCCATGGCCACCGCCCACCCAGATCTGCGTTCGTCTTTCCACAACACCTACCACACCACCATGAGGCAGAAACACTACTACCGCAGCTACGAGTACGACATACCCCCAGGAGGGACCCTGCCGCCTCTCTCCTCTCTAGGGAACCAGCACACCTACTGCAACATCCCACTAACACTGCTGAACGGACAGAGGCCACCTGGGAAGAGCCGAGAGCACAGCCTGGAGGAGGCACACGCTAACAACGCCATGCTCCCTCTGCTGCCAAGAGAAACCAGCATCTCCAGCGTCATCTGGTAGTGATGAGCAGACACAGAGTCAGCTGTAGGAAAATCAGTCAGGGTCAGACATGGCTAGGCTCAGTCTGGTAGCTCTTAGGAACGCAGTCAATGGTCGTGAGTACGGCAAGTGTTTCTCTCTGTTGGCTTTTTACAGAGGGTTTTGGATCCATTTGGTTCCTCGTTGTTAACTGGCAGCAAGTCGTGGAGATACAGCAGTTTTTTGGACTCTGTCTCCCTTGTTTTTTTTCAAGTGGACAGCGCCTCCGTCACAAGGGATGTTTTCTATGTGGAACCACAGGAGATTTATGAACAAAATGATAACATACTGTTTCATCAACTAGCGAGAGACAGACTCGCAAAAACTCCACATTAAAGAACCAACACACTATGGCTATTGTGCACACACACACATTCAAACACATACACACGCAAATGTGCATACATATACAAACAAAAGGAAAACAGGGTCTTGTACATATATTTCAATTTATTTGTAGCATCAGTGTTTTCCTGTTTTGTTATTTTGTTTGTTTTATTCAATCATGTTTGTTGACTTCTCTACTGTAGGACTTTGCTTTAACTTGTTATACAGAGTTGTATATTTTTTATTGTTTTCTCTTTTTAGTTTGTTTTTTTAACTATTATTTCAACACGCTTGTTTGGAAAGCCAGTATGTCACGTACCTGCGCTGTTGTGTGTTTTTTTTTAAATGTTTTGTCTGTTTGTTTTTAAATCTTTGTGTAGTTTAAATTTTTTAACACTTTTTGAATTGCCTGGACATTTCAGGAGCTTCGGGGAGCTGAAACTTCTTTTTGTTTACCTGTAAAAGGTGTATCTAGTTTAAAAGGAAACTCTCTTTTAAAAAATCATAGAATATGCAAAAAGAAGGAGGAGCTGGCAAAAATACACCGTCCTGTTGGACCGAGAAGGAGGAGCGGTTGGAGGGCAGTGCTAGTCCTCTCCAATCAGATAGACCGACAGACTGGCAGAGCTCTCTCTAAAGCTTCATATTTTCTATTGAAACAAACAGCCTTGCTGTTTTAGAGTGATAGTGAAATGCCTCACCTTAAAAAGAAATCTGTAGATTATTTTAAAAAGAATTCTATTTTTATAACAGAAAAGAGTTTGCTTGAGAAGTCATACTATTTGCATTTCATCCACCATAGAAAGGGGATTTGTGTATAAGTGTTATGCTGGTTTTGTACACTTGCAATGTGGTTCCTGGTTTGTTAAGAGATTAAGGTGGCTTTTGAACCCCACATGAAAAAATACGTCCTGTTCTTGATTCAAAAGTAAAGCATTTTCAATGTTTAGTTTTTTTTTAAACATATTATTCCCATTCTGATAGTTACTTTGGCTCATATGGATAGTTCATGTTTAAGGAAAGAAAATAATACATTTGTGTTTTGAAAGACTTTTTAAATATATTTGAAGGTGTGATTTTTGAGTATGCATAGCAAATAGATATGTATTCTATATATAATATAGATATTTATATAAATATATAAACACGATTTTCACTTGGAAAGAAATGTCTATCTTTATAGAAACACAATCATTATCAGTTGCCCTTACTTTCTCACTGCACATTAAAAACATTGATTTCCTTTTGAAGTTTTCCTTTTGTGTAGTAGTTTTCATGACAGCCTTACAACATACCGATGACACTTTAATTGTCAGATTGGTGGCAAATACTTTTGTGGCAGTAATTGGTTAATGGGTGGAAAAGTGATTTTGAATCAGTGATCCTAATGAAAGATCTGGCTCAGGAAAAGTGAACAAGCATCCTTCTCTCTGACTACTGATGAAATGCCTCTAAGCGCCACAGAACTAGACCGTCCCTTCAATTGCCAGCTGCTCCTGTAGTAGACACCACTACAAGACTATTCTGGTACTAGACAGCCTGTGTGTACAACCTGTTTGTCTGCTGCTCTCTCTGATTATTACCATAAATAACAGCAAGTTAAATTAATGTTAATTCAGATACCCAATCAAACCTCTCAGGACATTATGAAATGTGCTATGCAAATGATGAAACATGGGAGGTATAATCTGTCGTATCCAGAGGAGAGTAGGAAACCATCATATGTCCAGATGTATGCTGCATATTTAGATCTCCTTTTCAATGATTCTCAGCCTTTCAAGAAACATATTACTTAGTTATCCTTAACAGCCGAACATTAATGCAGTGGGAAAAGGTCCATTTTTAGACAGCGCGTAATGACAGAGCTGCTGAGGGGAATCTGACAGTTTAAATGTGCTGATAGGGGGTTCTCTGTGGCCTAATGGTCTAGAACTCCTACCATGTAATCGCAATTTCCCTGCTTAGATAGTGGCCGGAGACATTTATTGCATGGCAGCCCCGTCACTCTCTCCCCATGTTTCCTGTCTATCTCTGCTATCAGACAGGAGCACAAATGCCAAACAGAGATAAACCTTAAAAAATGTGCTGATATGAGAAACATTTCAGCTTTAAGCCACGGAGCCTCATTCGATGCCTGACTGTCGCTCGGCGACATAAACACAATGGAGGCTGAGTGCTGCCAAAGAGTGCCATCTCATGGGGATTCACACTGCGCGCAAGGGGTGTTTGTGATTGAACACTGGTAAACACAGAAAGAGAAAGCACATTTGCTTGTCAATCCCAAGAGAGAACAGAGAAAAAGAGAAACTGGGCCAAAAGAAGCAGACTGGAACACACTGAGTTAAAGCCAGAGGAAAGGAGAAAGGGACTAAAGACAGAGTTTGTCACAATAAAGACCATTTTTGTTGGTGCAAGGGTGCACAAAAAGGGCTGTAAAGCTCAGAGAGTTTTAGACTATGTAAACACAACAAACCCAAAAGACAGTTATAACAGCATCAATAAAAAAATAAATGAACCACAACCACTGGAATTTTCATTGGCTGTGGTTCTTTTCATAAAGATGCCACCAGAGGTGTACACACACATATACACACACAAACGCACACACAACATGTTGTCAACCACAAGTAGAGCTGGGGACTGTTGCGTGTTGGCAGCCTCCTGCCAGACAGCTGGAGTTTTATTAGCAGACACTGGATTAATAGACTCTTTATTACCCAGAGCAATTAAGGACTTAATTGGAGAGAAAATAGGCCCCATCGAGAGGGAACGGGTAGAGGAGATAGTCAGGAATAAGCATATCTTTAGAGAAAAGTCCACAGTGGCATATGTGCGAGGGTGTGTGTGTGTGTGTGTGTGTGTGTGTGTGTGTGTGTGTGTGTGTGTGTGTGTGTGTGTGTGTGTGTGTGTGTGTGTTTGTGTGTGTGTGTGTGGGTGTGATATTTCCCTTTTTCCTGCAATGCCTCATCAAACCACCAGGAGGTATGTGAGAGTTATCAGTAACATGCTCATGACATCCAGCTGGTATCTCATGTTTTCTGTGGCCCTGCTTATTGTTGTCTTCACCTCCTTCTTTCCAGTGGCAGTCCATTTTATTTGAATGTGGTTATTCTGTTCTAAGAGGGAATAAAAATAGCATAGACACATTTCTGCTTTGAAGCACACTTTAAAAAAAACTGCTTCCCTTGTAAACATCTTTTTGTTAAGAAACTAGACTGTAAAGAGATAACATTCCTGGAAATGCAACTTTCTCCACTTTTAGTATTTTGTTTGTCATAAACAGCAGGCGCTCTAGCAGATAAGGCTTCCACACCGGTGAGTCCATAATCAATATTGAGCATTAGTGGAGGCAGAGCTCCCCAGCAAGCTTTACTCAAGCAGGTTTTTTGTGAACACATACCAGGCTCTGAAATGTGCCATCGTCCTCACTCTGCATCATATGGGAAGACTGGTTTCCATCAGAATACTGTTAAATAAGTAAATAACTGTGTTGCTTGTGTACCACTTCCCACCCCACACTCCTCTCAGTTCACACACACACCACATGCACACACTCAGCTTCCATATGCTGTTGCACACTTATGGCAGTGGTCCCAGTTTTAAGGTCTAACCGGGAATAAGAGGTCATTTCATGGTCCGGTGGCTCTCTGACTGGAATTTTTTTTCTTCTTCTTCTTCTTTTGTGTTGATCTCTGTCCCTCTCTTTCCATCTCATTTCACTTCCTCTCTTTTGTTTGAGTATAATACAAAAATCAGCAGACTGGGGCATATATAAATGTAAAGTAGTTACCTCCTGCCCAGGTTATTTTGTAAGATCGGGCCAAAACAAAGCCACAGGGACTGAGCACAGGTACAGGCCATCTGGCCCTTGAACAGTGATTTGAATAGTATAGCTGCTGGAAGCAGGAATCAGGGTCTGTGTTTATCAAACTGCTAAAAGTACAATTTTGGCCTCAAGTAAAAGATGGAAGTGAAAATCCTTCATTTTCACTCCTACTCACAAACTCAAGAATAGAGCAGTTTAAGCCTATTACTGTTTTAAATGCTCAATGGGCCCTTTTTTTTCTTTCTTTTTTGGCGTTTATCAGGGATGCTCACAAAAAAACAAGAATAAATCTGGCATTGATTTTATTTGCAGTCACCTTGCAGCCTTCTAACCATCTTCATTGTCTGCACTTGTTAGTGTGCTACTAAATTCTCCTTATTACATGATTTCTCTGGCGTATGTTATCCTCCAACAGTAAAATGTCTTGCAGCTGAATTTGTTTTCCATTTCAGCCAGTTTCCTTTTATTTTATCCCTATTTTCACATTTATATATTATAAATATATTGGGTTGTTGTTAACTTCACATTATTCACCCAGTTTTTTTTTCACACAAATAAAATTAACTTTTTAAAGATTCTATAGAATAATATACCACATAAGGATTTTCTAAAAAGACTGTCGATACGGCAAATGTAGAGTCAATCCATATCTCTGATTATCCTTCTCTGCACATAATTGTGATCATTTGAGAGTTGCTTTTAAATGTTACTTTAAATTTTGCTGTGAGTAGCAGTAAGTCACTTGTTAAACGTGTCTTATTGCTCATTCTTTATGGAATTCTTAGACATTTGATAAATATAGGCTCAGGTTTCCAGGGACTTTACCTCCATAAAGAAATTTGGTCATGCTATCTGTACTGTAACCAAAGGAAGTTTTTGCCCCACTGTCCAAAACGAACACGCATTTCATCATATTGATCTCTATAGAACTGGTTTCACTTTAAAACCAGTTTCCAGATGCTATTTCTCTGCATTATAAAGGTTTTCCGGGTATTCACTACGCTACACACTAAGCCAGGGGCATGTTAGGCTGCATCAAAATTTCACACTGTAATGGCCAGAGTTGGAGGGACAGGTAGAACATTACCTGAGGCACTTTTGCTCCACCATTTCTGACCTCCTCTGTCTGTGTCTCTTTCACTCTCTGTATCAGTGGATGGGGAGTGATGTATGTGCACAGCCCAATTGCAGCAGGTGGTATAATGTTGCACCCTGGTGGTCTAACATGGCATTTCACCTGTGTTTAGAAGTCACACTGCCACAGTTGAACCCTCCATCCTACCTGCAAGAGGGGACAATGGACAGCTGTGTGGGCCACCACATACTCATCTCTATCTATAGTTTACGTAATAAACCTTTATCATTAAGTTATGTAAACAGTAGTTGATGCGATTCAGTGTGACTCAGATTTCTCAAGGTAAAGTCAGATTTGTTAGGACACTGTAGCTATCACTGCTTACGTACTGAAACATATTATCTCCTGCATGATGCTTTCTAAGACTGATTTCACACCACAAAGTGGGTCAATAATGACAGAGCTGATATCACACACACAGACACACACACAGACACAGACACAGACACACACACACACACACACACACACACACATAGAAAGGGGAGGTTAAAAAACAATTCAGAGTGTTTTCTTTATTATAGAAAAATAGTTTATATAAAAACAAATAAGTTATGAATTCCAGCAGCTGCTTTGTATTTTTCCTCTGTCATGACAATTTTCAGCCCTCAACACACTCAACATCTTAATTTCTCTCTTTCACTCTCTCATACACACACACACACACACATATTCCTGCTTGTGTTGGTCGTTTCACAGTCCATGAAGATCTCCCATAAACAGTAGTTGTAAGTGCAGTCCATATCTTCCTCATCTGCCTTCTTACCCAATAAGAGCTTGGAGCATTTCAATCCATCTGGCAGCTGAACCTGCTGAATTCACCTGTGTCCATTGTGGACTCTGGACCTACTTCCCGTAGAACATCTCCTTGAGCACCTCCTCAATGTTGACCGTCCCTATGATGGGTTTGAAGAAGAGCTGAGCGACCACCAGCGGGCTGATGGCTCTCAGCATGGACAGAGCGATGAGCAGTTTGGCAAACCGTGTCGTGTCCTCGCGGTGGATCAGCCTGACGTGCTCGTTCAGAGCCTGGTGCGCCTCCCGACGCAGAGACTGGATGTAGTGGAGACAGCGCAGACCCTCCAGATCTGGAGAGAGAAAAGTGAAAAGAAAGTTCAGTGTGGTTTCCATTCAAAAAATACTGTTTATAGCCTACAGACAGCTGTCAGTTGGAAGATGCAATAAATCAAATAGTGAATGCTAACTCAGATGTAGATTCATGGCACCATCCATCAAATTATACAAATTGCTGCTAAAACATGCCCATCCCAAATAAACAAGTAAACTATGAATAGACTATTATACTAACTATAGAAGATGTACTGACTTTTAATCTAGCCTGGGTTACATTCACAGTCTGCACGTCAGCTCCGTGCCACCTGTGTTAAATAAGTAAGGACAGCTCTGACCTACCTGGGTTGAATAGCACAGCTCCTTTCAGATACGCATACTCCTTCGTACTGATATCTACACTCCAGCACTTCTTCAGGAAGGCTTTGATCGCTTCGATATCCACAACAGATACCCCGGCTGTCGGTCTGGTCTGGCCGGCCGGCACCTCGCTCTGTCTGTCCGGTAAACCAGTGAGGATGCGCTGCAGCATGCTGGGCTCCACAGTCTCCGTGGTCTCAAAGTCCACCCGGTCTTGTGCGAGTCCCAGCACGAGCAGGGGCGCCCAGCCGCTCCGGATCAGCATCAGCTGGTCGTCCTCTGGCAACTCACGAAAACACGGGACGTTTTTCACAAAGCGCAGCGTCTTCACCAGAACCGCCGACGCTGCTTTGCAAGTCACCTGCGGGGAGCGGAGGATACCTCGGCGCCGAGTGGAGCCGCAGGAGCAAGCCTGCTGCCGGTGCTCCTGCAGGGAAGCCGGGGTTGCGTTGGAGGAGGTCCTGTGGAATAAGTTATGCAGTGTTTGTTGTTGTTGTTGTTGTTGTTGTTGTTGTTGTTGTTGTTGTTGTTGTTGTTGTTGTTGTTGTTGTTGCTCCTCGGTTGTTGCAAGACTGTCACTCTTCAAAATGCTGTAGAGGATGCTGCTGTTGTTTCGGCCGCTGGTACCTCTACAGTGGCAGCCCTCCAGCGTGGCCATGGTGGCTGGCCACTCTGCATGGGCTGGAGCTCCGTGCGTCCTGCTGTCTTTGAAGCGCCGGAGGTCAGCTCAGAGGTAGCGCTGTTTTCTTAGCCCCTGATAGCCCCGAGTGAAGGGCAGCACGTTTATATTAGCTCCCGTCTTTCCCCGCGCTCAGAGAGCTTTTTCAGACTCTCTGCATATTCCGCCTCCCATGCTCAGGCACCTCCTCTTTCTCCACCTCCTCCTCTTTCCCTCTCTCTCACTCTCTCTCTCTCTCTCTCTCTCTCTCTCTCTCTCTCTCTCTCTCTCTCTCTCTCGCTCTCTCTCTCACACACTCACTCACACACACACACACACACACACACACACACACACACACACACACACACATTCGTGTTTCCATCACTTCAGAAGACACTACATTGACTTATATTTATTTTCTAACCCTTACCACATGCTTACCCTTAACCCTTACTCCAACTTTAACATAACCCTTAAGTAACCTTAACTTTTAAGTAGGTCGACCCTGAAATTAATGATTTACATTATAGGGACTCACTTTCCCAATAAGGAAGGTAAATCCCCACACCTTACCCCTTATCCTAACCAGGACCTCAGAATTTTTTTTTTTTTTTTTTTTATTCCGTTTTAATTGATAGGGACAATGCAAGTGAACATAGTACCACTTCCACTCCTTACAAACAAGTTGAAGTATTGATGTTCTGCATACAGAGATTATAACTATTGCTAGTTGACAACTCCACTCCTTCCAGTTTCATAACAGAAAGAAAAAAAAGCAAGTATACAGATTACATACGTAAAACATACAATTAAAAACATTTCAAGTAATGCTATATTAAAAATGCATACAGTCAGCATGTTTGCCTCATTAGGATTGGGCATAAGGATTACTGGTCCCAACAAGATCATTGTTTGTCTAAAATGTCCCAAACAAGTAACAAAAGTGTGCACACACACCATTTAGGGCTGAAATATTCAAGACACACCACTGTAAAACTTCATGTTTTTACAAGAAACAACATCAGACAATACACACTTTTCATCTTGTTTGCTCACCTGTGAAGAGTTAATGCACAATGTGTGTCTGCAAAATATCAGCCTGGTGGCCCCAAATTAAAGATAGCAAGCAATGATCAGTAAGATTGGTTAATTACATGGATTGTGTTATTAATTGTGAGAGAATGAAAAGCCAAGAGGGAGGAAAACACAGTCAAGAAATCAGAGCCCGGTTCTATTCTCAGCATTACCTTGACTCTCTGGCAGCGCTGTTTATCAGGCAGGAGCTGGTAAAAAATATAGGCCAGTGACGGATCTGAAGGCTTAATTATTTTAGGGACAATTTATATGATTTTCTATGAGAAAGAAGTAGGAAGAGCTGAGCTGTGAAGGCCAGCCTCCAACCTTGACTCGGACACACTGATATTGATTTAACCGTGAAAACAGGAGCTGGTGAATTATGATGTCATGACTCAATGCTCTCCTTGCCTCTGTCACTGAAGGAGGATGGGGGGGGGGGGGGGGTAGCAGGGGGAGGAGGGGAGGAGTGTGGAGGTCAATGAATGAGAGACTGAGAAAGACAGGTCTGGATAAAGCAGATGAATTAGAGGTTTATCTTAATTGCTCCTAAGAGGGAGCACAGGTTAGGGCTGGCTGCTAAGTGAGAGAGAAGGACGAGGAGAGAGGGGAGGGGGGGGCTCTGGGGAAATAAGAAGTGATTACAGAAGAGTTTATCCAGAAAAAAAACAAGGAAGAATGAGATAAAAATGAAAAATAATACAAGAGTTTTGACTTACAGTATGTAGGGCATAGACTGAGAAAGTTCTGGCGTGGTCACCTATAGTCTCACGCTGTCACGCAATGGTTTTCATCGAAGGTTGCTTTGGTATTGAGAAAGGATGACACTGAGTGCACGAAACCCAGCAGTAAACAGGACCTCAGTGTCCGCTTGCTCTGTTGCATTGAAGGACACAGCTATGAATGGAGGCAGGATGAAAAACTTTTGCTGTAGTGCCACAACATCGTTCAGAGGCCGAATGTCTTTGTATTGATTTAGCCGGGAGAGAAAACAGAGAGATTTTTCACATGTTTATATCAAGGACACCGCGGGATAAACAGCCTTCACTCAGACTGTCTCCTCTCCTGCTCAAGGCCCAGCCAGCGCAGGTTATAAAAATCCTTCCGTCTCAAGGAGAGATTACATTATGTCTTGTTTCAAATGTAGAGAGTTGAGTTTGCTCTGTCGCGCTTTGTTTTGCACTTGGGTCCTTTATTTATCAGTATATACAAGATGTACTTAAGTAGCTCTCTGCCCCAACATCTGTCCTTCTGACAGACCATGTAGAATATGAAATGATATGCCATGTGACGCCCAGTTTGTACTGTGCAGCAATGTATTACTCAAACACATCCAAAAGTGTTCGGATACCAAATGTATCAGGCTAGATTTTAGCTAAATTAGCAGTATTATTATAATTATACAAACTATGATATATGATATACTTTATGTATACAACTTATAAATATATACCAAATAAAGTTACAAAAGTGCTTTACATGGGAAAAACATTTCAGCACTACAGTTAAATTAACTAAGGCACAAAAAAGGCACAAATACATGTAAGGAAACAAGCCACAGACAGTAAGATAAGAGGAATGAACTGATCAAACAGGTAAGACTAACTTGATAAATAATCAAAACCTTGCTTTAAATTAATAAGAACATTTTTCCAAACTTAAAGTCCCCCTCCACTCAAAAACATGTTTTTCTTCTTCCTACAGTTGGATGTTTGAGCTTCACTGTGCGTAATGATGTATATGCAGAGTTTGACACTAGAAGGCTGTTTTCACATTCATCTGCTGGAAGTGGAAAGTTCCTCTATGCCCACTTTAACTCTGAGTTTAAGCTGTGTACTTATTAGCGTGATTTGCAACATTACAACCAGTTTCAATCCAATCACAGATCACAGATAACAATAAAAAGGTCTACCTGAAGGAAGGAGAGGACCTGACCCACTGCTGTCAGCACAACATAATGATCCTGAACATCAGCATGACTAATGAGCTCTTTGGGAAGAAGCAGGGAAGGAACTACGCCCTTTTAATATCAACAGGACCTCAGAGGAGAGGGTGAACAGCTTTAAATACCTGTAGTATTGACTTGGGCGTTGCATACTGATTCAATGGTGAGAAAGGCAAGGCAGAGGCTGTTTCACCACAGACGCCTGAGAAAGTTCTGGGTATCCCCTCAAATACTGAGGAATTTCTACTCCTACACCATCGACGGGGAACATCACTGCTTGGTACGGAAACAGTACAGAACAGGACTGCAAGGCCCTGGAAAGAGTCATTCATTTGGCTGAGCATACAATAGGCGGAGCTCTACCCTGCAAGATTATGACTAGGAGACTCATTAAGGATCACAACCACCTGTATAGCCGCCTTTTCTCCCTGCTGCACTCTGGAA
This sequence comes from Scomber scombrus, assembly GCF_963691925.1. NCBI lineage: Eukaryota > Metazoa > Chordata > Actinopteri > Scombriformes > Scombridae > Scomber > Scomber scombrus. The sequence continues at coordinate 10,234,125 of NC_084982.1, forward strand.
GAAGGTACCGGATACACCGGACCAGTACTGAGAGGCTCAGGATGAGCATCAATCCTCACTACCCACCAGGATCCTAAATGAGGTCACTGTTTACCAATCATATTTATTACTATTCATATTACTATTTTTAATGCACAAATTGATGAAATGGGATTACATTTCACTGTGATTGCACCATATGTATTGATATTTTGATGGATTGATTGATCATGGTCCAGTATGCAACTTATGATTTGGAAACTTGAATCCTCTGTTGGACAAACACTGAAAATGAACTTTACAGTGAAGTAGGAGACATCTTCATCAAAGGGTGTCTGTGGCTCAGGAGGTAGAGCGGTCGTCCTCCAATTGGAAGATTGGCGGTTCGATTCCAGTCTACATGTCGATGTGTCCTTGGGCAAGACACTTAACCCCTAATTGCTCCCGTTGCTGTGCCGACGGTGTATGAATGCGAGTGAATGGGTAGTTTCCTCCTGATGTGCAGGTTGGCACCCTGTGTGGTAGCTGCCTGCCATCAGTGTATGAATGTGTGTGAATGAGTTGTAGTGTAAAGTGCTTTGAGTGGTCGAAAAGACTAGAAAGGCGCTATATAAGTACAGTCCATTTACCATCTTGTGTCTCCACTTCACTGTAGGCGACACAGAATATTAAACCTGCAACATTTGTTTGTTTGTTTGTTTGTTTTCTGGCAACTTGGAGACAACTGGAACATGTTGCAAAAACAATATTGTCATCAAATGTTGGCAAACTTAGTTATGGACTAACATTATCAATCATTTGTAGTTATGTGTCTGTCCACCTGGTGAATGTAGGTCATGCATTCACTGTCTTTCTAGCTCTGTTTTTGGTCTTAATCACTTCCAGTCTCTTTAACTGTTGAATGCTCCACTATGTTCACTAGCTATTCGCTAACTGTGTCTGTTTGCATTTTGGTGCTGAGCAGGTAATGTATTGTGGGTTTTAAGCGCTTTTTTCTGACAACAGTTGTTTGTGGTTGAAAACAACACTATGAGAGCGGTGACTGGGGACCAAAACAGTAAAGTTGCAGCCAGACAGTTAAACAATGGGCTGAAACTCAATATAAAGCTGTGTAAAAAAACAGAGGGGAGCTGCAGAGTCAGGTGATAATTCTCTGTCACTACAATCGATGTCCCTCACATTTCACATTGCATCACAATCATCACAAAATGTTGATTATAGCCACTTTAAGGGGTTTGGCTATATGCTGTATACTAGACACACTGCAAAAAAAGAAAGCTTTCTAGACGATGTACCATCAAATGAAGTATACTGAGTCATCAGCTTTACAGATTCACTCTCTCAGTTTTCTGTGTTAGGGAGCAGATTCTTTCTCTGGCCCAGTGCCTGCTGGTCCAGAGCCCAGTTTAAAATGGCTCAGTATGGGGAGGCCCTCTTGCAACCCTATCACATACCCTTAAAGATATGAGTGCACAACTGTCACATTCCAGTATTACATTTATAAGTTCTACCAATTTAACTGGGAAAACCCTTTGCTTTGATCCCCCCCTCTAACTCCCATGTCATAGTAGTCTGTGCTGAAATACTATGCAGGAATATGCAAAAAAAAGTTATGAGTACACAGATATCAATTGTTCACACGTATGCTGCCTGTCTGTAATCTGCCCTTCTGCATTGCTATGACACCCAGACAGTCAGAGTCAGACAGAATCAGCCACGCTGTTGCTCCTGAAATTTAGAGCAAGGTCAGTACCAAGGAAGCTACTCACTCAGACAAGGGGCATGGGAAAGTGAGTGTGATATACAGGAGTAAACAGGGGAGGAAAGAGACAAAGTCAAGAGTCATTGAAAGTAAGTTTCAAGTTGTCAGTGTGTGATGTGTTTGTATGGAAGTTTTATGAAAACTTGGCCAGAAATTAAAAATTCCCCTTTGAAAAGACAAATCGCAATTGTATCCACTTCGGTTTCCATCTCTACAACTTATACTTTGAAACTGAACTTTTTCAATAAGTGCAGATTGCTCAAGTAAATACACAAAATGCTTTCAATAAGTGAGTATTGTTGCTTTTGCGGCAGTAAGCATTTCCTGAAGGTTGATCACACAAATGAAATTCTAAGGTTGCCGTGACCCAAGAAGACAGCTCTTTGGCACATTCAACTGAGCCGGCCTTGAAACACAAGTGTGGAGAAGAACACAAGGTTTTTACCAAACACCCACAGACACTCAAAGACAGGTCTCAGAAACATAAGAGGACAACTTTGTATGATTCAAGGCTTTGCATTAAATGGCTCCCCTGAAAAAGTCTTGTACTGCATTGTTTGTTGATTTGTTGGGCGCTCTTCTGGCGGTTGCTATAGTGACTGCCTCCATTTTCTCTCTGTGGCTGCTCACATAAAGGACTGTGTCCTTGTCTCCATAATAGTTACAAATTGAATACTGCACTTTCCAAGGACTCATGTCACCAACTTACATCAGAGTGAAAGTGTGTGTGTTTGTGTGTTGGAGAGGAAGAAAGAAGACAAGTTTGCTTTAGATGTGCTGGATAACTGCAAGGTAAAATGGACAGCTTTTGTTTTTTTTTTTTAACTTAGTTTTGATTTGATATAAAAGAGATAATAATGCTATCACAAAAAACAGCCCAAAATTTAAGATAAATGCAGAAAGACACAAGACATATTAAGAAAAGCAAAAAAGCAGGAATATAAAAAACTAAAAGATTTAAAAAGGACCTGAGTGCTGCATCACAAAGAGTCCATAGTATCAGAGCAATTTAGTTAAATGAACCATTAAGGTTCTTTAGGCATCGCTGATGCTGTTAGGGATAACAATGGGACTGTGCTGTCTGTCTAACGTGTCTCTATATTTCAACTAGAAATATTGAGTACTTTTTAGCCTTGAGAATTTTAGCCTGAGATTTACATCAATAAAATAAAATATAAAATATCTAAACATCAGAGAACAATTCTTGCCTGCTGTATCAGCAAAAACAAAACTTTCATTAGAGTCAGGGTCTTAATGTGTGTGTATGTGCATGCATGTGTGCTTATGAAAGAGAAAAGTGAGATGGAGGATAAGTGCTGTCTGATTAAAAAAACATGTCCCTACCAAAGTTAAAACCATATCTACAACCTTGGTCGTACAGACTGTAAGCCCCTGAGAAAAATTGGGATTTGAGGTAATGTGTAAGTGAAATGGACAAATGGCTCAAGTCCATACATTTATTTTTCTTACTTGAAGGTCCACTACAGTTGGAAATTATGAAATTCTTCACTGATTTGTGCTCTTCTCCTCAGTTCAAAGATTTGTTGGGACTGACAATGTAGTTTGATTGCATCACAGTTCAAATGCACGTCAGTAGATACATCAGTGGGTAAACACATCACTGATTCTGACTGTCTTCAGTTCAGTGGTAATAATAATAATAATAATTGTTTGTGCCTTGACTGTCTTTTTAATGATCTTTTAACAAGATAGTACACCAGTCAGTGATGAAGGTGATTCTTAGTCCAGTTTGAAGATCTGGTGTTAAAGATTTGTTCATACATGTACTAAACCACCACTGTATCATGTACTGTATCACCTGTAGAACATACTAGCTCTTTCCAAAGCTTTGAAATACATCTCAGCCATCATGGAGATAACTTTGTTGTCAAATATGGATTTTTGGTCACATGAAAACAGGAAGTTATATATGGGGTGAGGCTGTAACCCCTGCCTCTGTTCATAGAGGGTCTTGTCTTGGCGTCAGATGTACAGATTTTACATTTGTCAGCTCACCAGTGTTGTATGTTGACGGTGTGTAATAACCTGGTCAGGCAATGGAAACAGCTCACTGATACACAGAAGCTCTCTTTGGACAAACATTTTGTTCATTGTTTACTTCAGCTGTAGAACGCTCACTGACACACACACACACACACACACATATTAACACACTGTTGTGTTACGATGGCCCATAGTCTGTTTGTCTCTCCTCTTGTAACAGTGTTCAAGGTTGGTGTAAACACAAGGTCACCCAGCTCAAAGCAAACAAAGCAGCAGATATGCTAGCATTTAGGCCAGGAACAAATGAATTTGCTATTAAAGCCTATATGGGATGAAGATATGTTGTATAGTGTCATGTTGCATTGTGTTATTTTGTCTTTTGGTACTGCTTGTGAAATATAAAAGAAAAAAAATCAATTTTGGAGTTACTTTCATGATTCAGTTGTACTGAAAATGTCTGCAGGTTTAGTGTAAATTCAGTCAATGTCAAACAGTCATTCATTCAAGTATAAAAATGTGACAAATTTACCCAACAACAAAGCTTTTTTAAATAAATATATATCAATTATAAATTAAAAATTAGCATTGTGACTGATTTGCTCCACATTCAACAAAAACTACCAGCAAATGAAACAAACCACTCAAAGCTCCTTAACAACAGTTGAACAGATAAAGAGAAATCCGAAGTTTAGAGAAGGGTGGCGTTGACCTCATTGCTATCAGTGGACTACTTGGTAAAAAGAGAGGAGAAGAAAGCTCTTGCACATTTCCAGGTCTATATTTACAGTATATTACAGGGCTCTACTGGTTAATCTTTGCATGGTTTACAGCTAAAAAAAACGTTTGAACAGCTTCTCAGTTTAGCACCTGTCTCTTAAAGGGCCCCTCTTTACTCAATTTTAAACTTCTCAGATACATCTGTATATGTTCAAGCCTGAATTTGATTCGAAATATGCAAGTGGACAAGACAAATAGCCTGTGGAACAACCTTAACAGCAAAGGGTATGGAAGGGTAGGCCATTTGTGAGCACGTGCGGACAATCTGACATAAGTTTAGTGGGGAAGTAAAGGTAATATGAAGGAATTTCTTCATTTGTTGACTAGGGAAAGTCTCAGTTGGTAAACTCATCAGAAAAGAGTTACAAATAAAGTTGTCATATTTTCAGTTAGTCTGTGTAAAGTAAAAATAAATGTGTTCTGAGTTTGACATACCACAGAAAAGTGTGTTGTTAACCACCCTGCCAAATTTGAATGATTATAAAAATCGCCAAATATATGAAATTAGGCTTCAAAGTTGTGTAAAAGTCTGCCTATTTCTCTTCTCCCAAACGCTGTGCGAGTGGCCGCCGAGTTCGCTGAAACCCCGCCCCCTACCTAGTGTCACCTGTCAATCAAAGTCACTACCTCTACCAGAAACATGGGCTGTGTTCGAAACCGCATACTACATACTACATACTTCTATACTACATACTTCCATCCTACACACTACACACTAAACGACCATATAGTAAGCAGACCTTTTACACTGTAGTAAACTACACGATAACCCACAATGCATTTCGTCCCTACCCGAGCTGTAATCAGCAGGCTGAAGCGGATTTCATTTTAGATCTAACTCACCCCTTTGTAACCTTTTTAGGCGAGAAAATAGCCTTTTAGATCCACAATGTGACGCTAATTTGTCCAAATAACACCTTTTTAAAGTTTTGTTCCTGCGAATTCGGAGTTAGCCGTAGCGAGTAATGCAGTTCCGGTCATTTTCACAAAATAAAGCACCCGTTACCTTTTATTATTATTTTATAAGAAAACCATAACGATAGAATTGGTGCTTTTATTTTGAAAACAGGAAGCAAACATACCCTCGCTGTAGCTAACTTGAAACCACCGAGGTGGTGATCTGTGATGTTTGTATTTTGGGTTTTTTTCAGAAGTTACGTTGCATCTTGGGTAATTTGAGTAGTCAGCTCTTGATGCATACTCGGCATTTCTGGCGAATCTAGTAAACCATCCGGGAACTTCTCGCATACTCTAAATCTCATACTACGCAGTTGAAACACACTACATACTTCAAATGACATCAGAGTTAGTACGAGTAGTAGGAAAGTATGCGGTTTCGAACAGACCCATGGACACTACATTTGAGAGCTTTCTGCCGCTAGCTCGGCGGCTGACTCGGCGGCTAGCTCACATAACTGACTAACTGTAGACTGTAGTAGTAGCAGTGGTGTGCAGTCAGGGGCAGCAAGGCTAGCACTGCTAGCCCTGTCAAAAATGGGTTTTTTACTGTTTTTTCCATAATTAAAAGGTAATTCTGAAATGTATCTGGAGTCAATTACTTGTTCAGTATGCAACTTTATCCATAAAACGAATGGTTATATTTTATGGAGCTCAAATCTCCTATGTCCTATAAACGCATCACAGCTCCTTTCCTCTGCTGGGGCCAGCAGTAGTTGCATTGCTAGCCCTCTGATCGAGCTGGACGCTGCTATTGGATGTGTAACGTTGAGTGACCGTATCATCAGCCAATCAAATTTTGATGTGTTATTGACAGAACGCCCTAAGCCTAGCAGAGTTTCTAGTGCTGGTCTGGGCGTCATCATTCAAATGAGCTTGGCTGATTGGCCCATGGGCAGGTGCGTGATGACGCACTGTCTGTTATTCTGGAAAGGTGATGGCGGTTGAATTAACAGCAAGATCGGTAGATAAAGATATGATTGCGGACCTGTTTTGGGTGCCTTTTTCATCATGAAGGATCGGTGAGTGCTAGTTTTTTAAAAACTTTCTCTGGACCAGATTGGCGCTGCTGTTGGGCTAATATTTGGCTCTCTTTGTGAAGTAAATTTAGAACCATTTTTGGAGCATGTTTGTGTCTGTTATAGAAATTTTATTTGAAGTGATTTAGAAGTTTCCTCTAAGGATGCAGAGCAGTATGTGCTGTTGTTGATGTTGTATCACATGGTATGTGCATTGTAAAGTGGGCAGTGACCTAAGGGAAGATGATCTGATGGCGATGCTGCACATTGGTGTCTTGATCAGCTGTCATGTTGGTGTCGATTAAGTACTGTTGCATAATAGGGGCCTCATATTGGATTCACAATGTGTATGTACTGTAGGACATAGGCCTATATGTGTGCGGCTGCTCTGTTGGCTGTATCGGCATACAATACTTTCTTTTGTGGCGGGGGTGGGGCTGGGATTTTGGATTTTGGTGCTGGCCCTGACTGAAACACCACCGCACGCTACTGAGTAGTAGTCGTGTTAGATATTAACAATAACTCCCCACAAAGCAGGTTAACAACTGAGGAGAGCGGACTCTCTGTCTTATATAGTAGGGGAGGGACCAAAGGCACGCCACTACGTCACGGGGTAGCCCTTTTTTGCAGGCTCAGAAAATCAGGAAAAATGAGAGGGTGAGAAACAGTTCAAGGCTCTATCTCCACAATTCAGTACTGCATAGTTATCAGCCTTTTCACATGTTTTCTGTAACCATTTTCCAACATGTATGATATGTTTAGAAGTAAATCAATGAATTGACTTTACACAGACTTTAAGGTGTTCATGTTGTCAATAACGACAGAAAGGGAAGATATTTTCAATTAAAAGAATAATTGAACACCAGCTGAAAAGATTTGTTTCTACCTTGCTGCAGTAATATAGATGTAAAAGACATCAAAATAGAGCATGTTGGTTTTATTTACTATATTTTATTTTAGGTATTTTATTTTGAAAGGAAAAGGTAAACGGAAAGGGAGTCAACTGACGTAGAAGTGGGGTAAACGAGCACACATGTAGAGATGGAAATTCACGGATAAAAGTTATTAGCCCGGTTGAAAGTGGCGACAAGGTGAGGGCTTGTAGTATATTTATGTTTGTGTTGAAGTTTAATTTAATTTTTGTGTCAGGTAAAGCCAAATGCTATAGGCTAATTATAAATGTATATGGATATATGTATAATGTTTTTTTGTTTTTTTAATTTGTTTTTATTTAGCTCTTACGTTGTTGTTGGTGTGAAAAGGAATAAATACTTCAGACCACCACCAGTAAAAGCATCATCATTTCAACTGGCGCTACAATAGACATGTATGCATGGTGGTCAGACAGGCAAAAGAGCAGAAATAAAGACTTCCTACTTGGTATTAAGTTACAAATTAAAACTGAGATCTCAGTTGTGGGTGAAAAAAAGGGGTTATAATGAGACACAATGACATCCATCTGGGAGGTGATGCTAATAGATAGTCCAGCTTTATTTATTCAACCTTATCATGTGTTAGACTATGTGGGGTGTGGAGAGGGTATGGTTTGTGGAATGCAGTTCTTGCCATTTCATCTGAATGAGAAAATAGCTGTATTTTTGTCTTAGCTGTGCTGTGTGACCATTGCAGCAAAATAAAATTGTTTTTCCTCACATTACATGAAAATCTACAGTAAGTGCTCCTTTGCTTTACAAAGTGGAATGTGAAACCTTGTACGCTCGAACTCAGTGTCTGAAGTGAGGAGTATTTACTCTGATACACAATAGCAGTCAGCTTCAGAAAAGTAACAGTCTGGTACAGTAGGCATTCAGTGTCAGTGAAAACATGCAGGACCAGGCTGTTTGGAAAAAGGAGATGACTGAGTCCACTCTTATTCTGACTAAACATTTTAACATTATGGCCACCTTTTACACAATGTCAAAGGAATGTGTCATTTTGGTGGCAATGCCTTATTCACTGACAACTTCATTTTGAAACATGAATTAAAGGTTTGGGTGAGTTTCAGCCTTTTGTAGGTTAATTATAGTGGTTTGCTGCATGTATGAGCTGTTTTGGGAAATGCATCTTCAGACATTAAAAAAATGTTTTGAGAAATGTGCCAAAGCAACTGAGAAAACTATAACATTGACCCAGTAACGCGGCAGGCTGCCTGCAGTTGCCACTTGAAGGACTTCTTGTAATTTTGTCTTAGTGATCTTATAGTCCTTACAATTTAGGAGCAAGGTTTGCTGCTAATAGGCTTTCCCTTGCTTTGTAAATATTTTTTTTTAATAATTAGCTATTTTTGACTGAAGGGGTTTTATAAATACAGCCACAAGGATTTTAGAAAATTCACATCAGTTGGGTTTAAGAGGCACTCCAGAGACACACAACATATTGAGGGTTTGAGAGTACCTCATGGTGCCTCAGTCACTTTGACATTTAGTAAGTTCACACCACCTTGGATTGGTTATTTGTGAGGAGTAGCAAGTAAGTGTTAAAAGCCACAATTTCCACACAATTTTTACAGTAATGTCTGATAGTTTAGGGAGCATACATGACCTGGAATTCCTTGTTTTCAAAGTAACACATAATGTCTAAATAAAAGTGAGTCTTAGTCAGAATATGTTGAATTTGACACCCAGCACACGTTCCTACTGACTCCTGCTCCTGCAGATACACCACATACTCTGTTGAGCAGCTGGTGTATCTGTCAGCAGGTCACAGTGGAGTCGGTTACCTGCGGCTCACTGCAGCTGCTCCCCCTTTGCTCTTATTACTCACTACATTACTTAAAAGAGATACACTGTCAAAAAACAGAAGATGATCATTGTTTTGAATATGCATTCTTGATGAACAGTTACGGTCAGTGCCAACCTCTGTGACAAACACTGTGTTTCCTGCGGCTGCTTCACACTAAAAGACACCCCACTTTCTGCCAGTTAAACACTTTCAATTTAAACTAGTAGCAGTAGGAAATATTCTGTTAGCTTTAGCAGCAACTTAAAGCTGCAGTGCGGTACTTTTGTCTCCCTCTTCTGGCAGTGAGAGTTATTAGAAAAACAATGTTGACACATGCTTACATCATGGATTCTGTCTCACCTACTCCGTCATTACTGTTGGGCTGTAAAATGGTGGATAAATAGTTTTGAGTGTCACACAACCTCTGCGATATGACTCGTTTCACGATCAGAATCTGATCCAATAACATATGGACAGTCTGGAAGACGATTAAATTATTTTATTATTGTTGTTGTTTTGTTGTTTTTTAATTTTATTCCAGTTCAAGTTAGCAGTGAACTAACTGAAAGTTAGCCATTCTGGCAGCAGAAGTGGCTAGTGAGCATGTTCTGCCCATAGAGTGCCGACCCAAACAGTTTCCGAGGACAACTTCTCGCATGGTTCTGTGTTACAAAGCATGTGGTCCTACAGATTAGGGAATGTCAACCAGAAGTTTTAAAAACTCTGTCTACTGTGAAATACAGAGAGATTCAGGCTTAATCAGCATAGTGTATGAATGTAACAGACATTCATTTATATGTAAAAGTTCCACTCTCCAGGTTTAAACAGTGAGGTAATTAACTGTTAAGAGAGTAAACACTAACCGGTGAGGCTGATACCAAAGAAATTAAAAACAGTGATGCATAATTACATACAGTGCATGCATCGTTCCATTTGGATCCCAAATGCATGTGAAGGCAATTTGAATCCAGTGCGTGAATGGCAGACTATACTAATGATGAAAACCATAGTATAGAGAGGTAATTACAGAATGTAAATACATTGTTGGCTATTGCTGAAAAAAAGAAAGTAATAATTAGTGTTAAAAACAGGGTTTGATTTCATGAAAATCATAAGGATCATATACTAAAAGGATTAAAGATAACACTGAGCTACCTGCATGATACCTGTCCAACTACAAATACAGATAAACATGCTACCAAAAAAAGTGGCAGTAACATGAGGGGGCGAGCGAGAGGCAATGCAAAGGCGGGACACTGCAGTCGTAATGTCCTTGTTGTGGATAAATTGTGTGTTGAACATATGCCACGGGGACATGAGCTACAGTAATTAGCCAAGGTTGAGTGGGACCCTGGGGGGCCAGGGCTTGGAGTTGGGGTTTGGTGTGTGTGTGTGTAGAAGGGGTGTGGGTGGGGGTTAACATGAAGGGGTGGAGGGAGAAGAAGAGGGAAGAGAGGCTGCCAAGGTCAGACCCATGAGTGTGCAAGTGCTACTGAATCCACACAGCACAACAGTCCCCCAGTGCCACTGTGATGAGTTCACTTCATTCAGTCTCCCCGTGACTTCAAACCATCCTCTCTTTACTGTACACATTCATTCTTCACTTCACCCTGCCTGCATTAACCCAGCAAGTCAGAAAGGATTACATCAACAGAGGTGTCGTAAAAACATGTTTAGACAAAACAGCAATTAAAATGCAGATTGCCTCACCTGACTCCTATATGCATGCATATCCTATTTACCTGCCTTCATTCCTCTTTTCCTTGCTTGCCCCTTCCTTCAATTTCGGCTTGTCCTTGTTGATCTATTCATCTTACCTAAAAACATGTGACACCATGAAATAATGTTCCTTTTTCACATGTATAGCCATTACCACATTTTTGTGTGTGTGTGTGTGTGTGTGTGTGTGTGTGTGTGTGTGTGTGTGTGTGTGTGTGTGTGTGTGTGTGTGTGTGTGTGTGTGTGTGTGTGTGTGTGTTTTGAAAGGCTACTGAGTGAAATATGAAGTAGAACAGAGAAATAATTTATGTCCCTCCTATCTTATTCTTTATTGGTCTCACAGTGACTACTGTATGAATATTTTGCCTTACAGCATATTGAGGACAGGGTCATGTTTGCATAAGGAGGTAAATTATGACACTAATAACAATGTTGGCGTGCCAGGAAGGGATGAGGGAGGAGGTGAGGGCGAGGGGCAGAGTGGAAGAATAGGCAGGAGCTCACAGATGATAGGATGTGTGTTGACCCAAGGTGAGGGAAACAGACACAGCTGGATGAAACACACATTTAGAATACATTTGAAGGAAATAAACAATTTGCTGCTGTTTAAATGCAGCGAGATCAATTACTTAAAATTATCATTAAAAAGTTATTCTTCATTTGAGACTTAAGCACCTTGGGCAATACAAGATTACTCTACCTGATTTCATACCAAAGGGCAATGGTGTTTGCTTCCTTTCATGTATTTGATGGTTCTAGTTACTAGTTACTTTGGAGGTAAAATTGGCTCCTCTTCCTCCAGCTTAAAATGCAGATAACCCGATGAGTACTTTTGATACTTTTGCTGCTGCTTTTGTAATACTAGACTTTTTATATGTGCAATTGCAACTTTTACTTAAACAGATGCTCTTCCACCACTACTCTAGAAGGTACACCTTGATTTTAAGTGTTTTGGTTAACTGAATTAAAAAGGGACAATGTATCTACTCCACAGTGTATCAATAAGGGGGTTTAAGGATAACATTAGCGGTACTCTACATTTTTGTAGAAGATGTAAATCTTTAAAAATGGCTCATGAATGCAGACTTTAATTTATGTAAAAGGATAAATAACTTCCTGAAGCAGCTGGGCACTGTAGTTTTTAGCAAACATTACTCTGACAGGTGTATAGAGAATTTGTTGGACATTATTTTTAGCTGCACGTTTGGTGTACAAGTGAATATTTAAAGCAGCAGTATGATTAATGGCCCAGAGGAACAGTGCCTTCGGCTACACAGACACCTGCTTGTCAGTATAGCAAAGATTCCTTATTGTTTTCATGAAAAAATATAGAATCAAATAATTTCTTATTTTTAAATCAGTGATGTTTTGTACATTAAAAAAACACTTTATTTCAACTTTTTCAACTATTAAACTTCTCATTTAACTCAAATTTCAATACAAATGACAAAAGACATTTATCATCACTATAAAAGGTATTACTGTGCAAACTGCAGATCATTTGTCATATGTGTCCCAGTTTGATTATTGGACAAATCTCTGTGAATTTTAGTCAAACCGTTTTTGTTTCAGTGAGATTTTTGTAGATGCTAAAGTAGATATTTTTTCATCTACTACACACTCAGCCTTGTACCAACATCATTGTTGCATCAGTAAATGAACTCAACTCATGCTACTATAGCTAAACCTACATATTAGTTTTCCACAAGCAGCAGCCTTTTGTTCAGCCAGTACCTCTTTTTCAGCTGATTCAGAAGTAACCTTGCCAGCCTGCCATCATAATTGGCTACAGATCCATGAGCAGCAGGTGTATCCAAACTTCCTAGCCTCACTGTTCAGCCTCCGCTGCTATTTCCACGTGCATACAATTTATTTTCAGTTCTACCTTGAATATCTTTGCACTTATCTTCACATACCAAACAGACTATGGTGGAGTGAGGGACTATAATAACATGTCAATAGTAGACTAACTATCTCTGATCAGATGCCTATATCTGAGTATATTGACCCCTCTTGACACAATATGTTGCAAGCATTGTCTAAATAAAACAAAGGCTCTTAATCTATGGCAAATGATTAAGGTTTTGAAGCATGTCAAATTTTCACCCATATTAATCTCATCCTAGATTCTTTTTGTAGCAAGAACTTATTTCCATTTGCACGTCTTCCTTTCTACACTTTCAAGTTCATCCATTGGCCTTGCTTATAAGGATAATTTGCTACAGCACATCAATCTGCCTCCTCTTCACACTTTATTTGTGCCAATATGATTTTCATCTCTTTTCAGAGTGCCACTTTCTATACATGTTTTCGTCTGCCAAGGCCAAGGCCTCTGCTAAATGCCAGTTGCGCTTGTTGAACTTCCTGTTTATTGGAGGCCTAGAAAAGTACCATATGTGTTGTATTTTTTTTTTTATCTTCATGCGCTATGAATCCATAAACCCACGCTATACTTTAATGTAAAGTTTATCAAAATGTTAGAGTTTATTTTCATCATTCAAGTCAGACTTCAATAGAAATGAACAGTATATACGGATGAAACAGTAGCAGAATAATTTCCCTACAGGAACTAATGAATTGAAACTTTTAGAGATGTCTCTCAGCAGTGAGTGAGTACTTAAAATGGTAGCTCATTTGCCTTTACATCACTGTAGTAACCTGTGGTGTAAAAAAATAAAACTTTCACTTGACCTAATAACTGAATTTCAAACACTAACCTTTTTTTTTTAGCTCTATTTGTGTGCCTTCCCATATGGCATTACATTATTAAGCAGCACAGGTAATTTGGGAACTTCTCCTACTTTATAGTGCACCAATAGATTTTTTAAAATTTCAACAGTAATAACAACTTATTATTATTATTATTATTATTAATAGTAGTAGTAGTATTAGTATTATTATTATTGAGGCCTCAGCAGTCTGAGTTAGTCATATCAAATGGATATCTGCCACATTTACATTTACAAATTCCCTCATTGTGTTTCCCTGTTGAGCTGCAGTGGAAGTATAGTAACAAAAAGAGACTTTGGCACTGAAAAGACTGTAATGTGAAAGAGACGTACTTGATTTGATCATTTAAACGGCCAGTATGAACAGAGGAATAGCAAGAAAAACATATTTCAATTTTTGATTGGCAACCTTACAGTTGTTTCATAATGATAAAAAATAATTTTCTTTGAAGACAGTCACAAATATAAAAAGGAAAAACACAACAACAGCAAAATACAAGCAGACAATTAAAACACCATATGAGAGATTCACAAATACACCTTCCAAAGGGTAAAACAAGTGAATCTATGAAAATTAATAATTATTATTAATAAACTAATTGTCTAACGGGAAGGCAAGTCCATAAAAATGATTTAAAAGCCAGTCAGCAGACTTAATACTAACTGGAAGACCATTCCGAAGCTGAGGAACCAGTACAGCAAAATCACCCTTTGACCTTAACCTTGACCCTGGAACAGCTAGCAGGCCTAACCCAGCAGATCTAAGATGCCGTTTTGGACAGTAAGGAGTTAAGAGTTCACTAATGTGCTCTGTCGCCTGGTCAGCACAGTCTGAAGCTGAGTTGCAGCTTGGGCACTGAGGAAGTGAAAAAAACATTACAATAGCCCAGGTGTAAAGATATAAAAGCATGAATAATTTTCTCTGTATAACTAAAAAAACAGCATTTCTCTGATCTTGGAAATACTCCTGAGAATATGCTTGTACCTTTTTTGTGTGATGTCTTAAGTTTAGCTCACTGTCAAAGATTACACCCAGGTTCTTAGCAGTCCTCTTAATATTTGGCCAAACTCATTCATGTAGGTCTTGCGACATATGTTGGCAGCAATATGATTTGTAAAAGGTTGCAAAGTCAGATTTTTTTTTTTAAAACATAAGGGATAAAAAACAAGAATGCCACAAACTCCAGAATAGGGTCAGACTGTGTGTGTTTGGAAGTGTAAAGTGAGCCTGATAGCCGTGTATCATAATCTCTATCATTCCAAGCAAACACACCACTAAGTATTGCCTAGGAAAGGCCAGAGGTTTTTCAAGCAAATTTAAAGTTATGGTAAAGCTTTAGAATAAAGCTCTGTGAAAATATCACGTTTGCACCTACCCACTGTGCAGATTCATACGGCTAACGAGTTAAAATTTCAGTGATCCACACTTGAGTAGTGTTAAAACCACTAAAATACAATATAAAGTAATCAAGTAAAGAGGAATAAACATGTGGGTGTTTCTTTTCCAGCCAGTTACATCCACATTCATATGGGCTCTATGTGCTGTGATATATAGTCATGCATTATCTCATTATGTTCCCCCAGCCCTTTGAGAGCCAGATCCTGCTGCCACGCTGTCTCCCAAGGTCTCTCTCTGTCTGCTCTAGCTTAGCCAAGGTTACCCGCCACGCCGCTGCAGGCTCTCTGCAACCTTGAGTAGCTAACTGACCGGGAAATGTGTGTTCCCCCGTTCCACCACCTACATGTCCCTGTGTCAGTCAGCCAGATACATAGCAGGGCTGTCATTAAATGTTCCAGCATGCTGCGAGTTGGACATTAGGTCACTCCAGTAGATGTAATCTGAAAGAACCACAGCTTCTCAAGGCCATTCAAAAAAAATTAGGAGGGAGAGCTCAGCTTCTGAAAACATGTTAATTGAATTAAGTGCCTTGACTACCTAACTGTAGTCTGAAATGATTCCTGTGTGTGTGTGTGTGTGTGTGTGTGTGTGTGTGTGTGTGTGTGTGTGTGTGTGTGTGTGTGTGTGTGTGTGTGTGTGTGTGTGTGTGTGTGTGTGTGTGTGTGTGTGTGTGTGTGTGTGTGTGTGTGTGTGTGTGTGGTATGACTTTAGTCACTTTCAGGGACACAAACCAGACTTAAGATCTGCAGTTGGGGACAAACGCCATGTCTCCAATTGGATTTTTGGGTCAGTAAATAAGGTTAAAGTAAGGGTTAGGTTTAGGAAAGTAGTTGTTATGGTTACGGTTAGGGTAAGTCTGCAAGAAATATGAATGTAAGTCTTTGTTACTCCAAAAGTGACTTAAATAAACATGTGTGTGTGTGTGTTTTCATGGAGGATCTTGACCATCAATCAGCCTTGAAATTGTGGTAGATGTTTTGAAGTCATATAGTCACAAAGGAGGGAAAACATATATGTAAACAGTATATGACTGTTCCAATTAACAAGGCAACATAATAAAAGCTTTTTAAATAAAGGCAAACCACCGAGTGCTTACAGAGCATTAAAGCCACAATGGTGAGAGTGTATCTAGGACCTTGGATTTGATATGAAATCATGTGGCCTTGCCTCTGCCGCCCTCCATGTTAAAAGCTCTTTGTGACAAGGAAATTACTTTATGAACCTCTGAAAGACTTCAACCTTCCTGTTAGTTTCATTACAAGAACATGAGAGAAGTGTGTTTTTTTGCCATTCGTTTATCAGTCTTTTTCTTTTCTCTTGTTTCATGGCTTTTCCTTCGTTCTTTGACCTTAGTCTTTCTTTTTCTTTAAGAGAAAACCTTCTACCAATTAAACAAAAACTAAAAAAGAAGTCATAGCCCTTCCATTTATACTGTTTGCAGCCAAATAAGTAAAACACAGTGAGTGATTTGTCAATGTGTTGATAAGGAAAGGTAAATAATTGACATAATTTTGTTAAAATGAGGGTTTGTGAAGAAATATTCATACCCTGTGTGAGACTGCAGGTTGCAGCTTTACCTTCAGTCCCTCTGAGCAATTCTGAACTTCTGCTAGAACAAGAGGTCTGTTTTTCATTTTATTTTCCCAAGGTCTGTGGAAATTAGTGTGTTTGATTATGCTCACAGTGCTGTGCCTGGCACTGGGTGAATCACATTTATATGTGAGCATATTTTTTGTTTTGTTCTGCCTGTAAGGTCTCAGCTCCTTTAACATGTACCTGGAATGTTGAATCCGGATAGAGGCAGAAATATCAAACGTGTCTCTACAACCTTGAGACTTCACAGGGCTCCGACTGCGGTGCTCAGCCCGGTAAACACACAGTTTCCTCCTGTTGCTCTCTGTTTGGACAGGAAACAAGGAAGCTGATCAAACACCGGCTCAGAAGGCCACGGCTGCACTGAACTGGAATGGAGTCGCAGAGGTCTTTTCAAGGCACTTTAAAAAGGGGGAAACGTTGAAGATAACATGTCACTTTTAGCAAATCCACTGGTTTGCAGCCCTACAGGGAGTGCAATATTTTCCCTAAATAAACCATGCAGTATAGATATCCCTATCAAAAACATATATTTTGTTTACACAGTAGAGGAACCGGTATCACAGACACAGTTTAACATTTGGTGTTTAGCGCCCGCATGTTTCAGATTTACAACCCAGACTTGATGACATCATAGATGAGGAGGGCACAGATTTTAGAGAGCATTAGATGGATGGATAAAAGCAGGGTGAGAGAGTGGGGCAGACAGAGTTAGAAAATTAGAGTGGATGATCTGTGTCAAAGTCATTTTGGTTAATAAATCAGGTGATAATGCTTCCCCCTTGTGACTGTTTATTAAACTGCAGGAATCCATTAATGATCATTTGAATGGGAGCACAAGAATAAACAAAAATAACCAAGCCTTTATGGAATTACATTTTTGGACAAAAATATATATATTAATAATCCACTAATTTAATAGTGGCACATAATACTGTGTGTGCAGAATTTCAATTGATTGATCTACAAACAAACCTGCTGATTTTCAGATATTATATTATTTCAAATGAAATGCATTCAGTACTTACTTTACCACAGAGAGACATTTACTACACATAAAGAAAGGAGAATGTGACAAACAACATGTTGATCCACACTCAATGAAAAGGTGAGAAGATTGAAAAGCAAGGACATGATGTTATTGAAGACAGGTAAATACAAAAAAAGGATAATCTAGGTTCAGTTTTCAGTTCCTGTCTTTATTGTCCTTTACAAACTGAAAAGTACAACTCAACACACACAACACATACACATGAGCCCATTGCATGGTGCATGTCAAAATTACAACACATAAATAGAGCACATTACCTGGTAATTAACTAGCCTCATACAGAACTCCACTAAACATCAGGGTAACTGGTCTTTATTCTCTGTGAGCTGCTCCCTGGATGCCTCACTTGAAATCTGCAGCAAGGGAGTGCTGATCTCACTTGACTGCATGTCACCAGCCACCCGCAGCAGGCAGCTCAGGACCATATCCTTGGCCAAGCCCGCCTCCAGATTCCCTTCACGACTCAGCTGCAAAGTGATCTGGTCCAGACTGGTCAGGACCAGCTCGGAGCCCAGTAAAGGGCAAATGGGGCCTGGGTCAGAATCCGAACCAGGTGCCCTTTCTCTGGCCATGTTCTCCATCGTGTACTGCTGGTATAAATCCAAGAGCTTCTGTTCCAGATAGTGATTCAGAAGGGAGTTGGAGAATGGTCCTTCATGCCCCTGGAGTAGAAAGCTCCGATCACGGCCGCTTCCCAGCCTCCAACGATTCAAATCCCCTCTTGGTGGGTGCAGAGGTCCACCCTGAGATGCCTGTCCTGGGAGAGAATCCTCCACAGCTGGGGGCATGTCACAGGACTGGAGGAACGGGCCGACAGCCTGGGTATCAGCACAGGCCCGCAGTTCACCATTGTTGGCTGAAAGAGGCAGCACCTGGTCGCCTCCAATATGAAGGTCGCTGTAATTTTGGCAGATGCTCTGACAGAAGGAGGGAACCAAAAATGGGGCGTCACCAGCTGAAGGAGCCTGGGCCGGGATCTCGATCTCTGGAGAGATTTGTCTGCCAGACCAGGCTTTCTTGAGATCCAAGGACTGCAGCGGAGAAATGTGCAACTCCTCTGAAGAACCCCTGCTGTCTGTACTACCCGTCTGCTGTGGGGAGCTGTGATGAACAAGTGTAATGCACCTGCTGGAGCCCGACAGAAGGGTAGCAGCTGCTCTCTGCAGCCCAGAAGCCCTCTTAGGAGCCCTCTCAGGAGGGACGGGATCCAGCTCCTCCAATTCACCATAGGCCATGCTCAGCAGTCTACCTTCACAAAGCATGACTGTAACAAAGAGCACACACTGAGCATACACACAGGTTATCTTACCCCAGAAGCTGTGAGTATGAATCTGTCATTAAAATAAATCCTATTGACTTTTCATCCGAAACAAATACATCCCTACCTTCCTTGAAGCACAGTCTCTCAGTCAGATGACAACTTGTTTTCAGATGATAAATGTCCAACTACAGTCTTAACCACAGTGAGGAAAGGCACCTCTTAACCTTATTGCATGTTCAATCGATGCAGACTACCACATGTTTAGTTGTATGCAAAGGGAGTGCATGTGTGAAAGGGTTGCTTTATACTACCCCAAGAGGAAGTGGAAATGCTTTTTTTGTGTGTGTCTCTCTCCCCAGTTCTGCAAACTTAACTCTGCACCTGGACTAATCATTAATATATTCCAACATATCATTCATCTTAGAATATTTTCACAGGACTTTGACAGGCTGAACATACCCCCCCTTCCAGTCTTAGTTAAGAAAATGATTCCTTTATCTCTCTTAAGACACATTAGGAGTCTTTGTTCTTGCTAGATAGAGTTAAGAGTGAAACATTATTAGAAAAAACGCACATGCTGTGAAAAGAAACCACTGACGTTTTGTTTCTTTGTAAGTGAAGCAGGTGTGTGATTGAGGTTAAGGAAAGCAGAAAAGAAAGTCATAAATGGCATTATTAAAAAACCAAGAAACAGAAAGTTTGACGTGTTCAGATTCTTGTTTTGTCTCCAGTGGAGCTGTAATGCTATCTGTGTCTGTGTAAAGCAGAAGTGTGACTTCACGCTCAGTTGTGTAACCTCAACTAATCATTTCCTCCTTGAAACCGCGCCTATATATTCCTCAAACATGTTCGCTTAAGTGCGGGAGAAACACGTCTTTCACAAGTGGGGTCTAAAATCAGTATCGTAGTGAAAGTAATGGAAATTTATGGCCGGGATTTTTCCGAGTTGAGGGCACCGTGGATGTATAGTCTCTCGCTATACGTCTCGCTCCAGTTGAGACTCTTTAATTCAGACTTCTTCCGCTTGTGACAGGAAAGCCCAACAAAAAATGTTTTATTAATGATAAGGCGAGTAAACCGAGACAGATATTACACACACATATGTCAACCTCGTGTATCATCTCGAATTGGCTGCAATTTATTGTTCCTTCATACAACTAAATTGGTCATTTTGACCTTTTCATGGCCTATAAACCCCAAAACTGGAACAACTGAACCCTACCTGCAGTTTGATCTGTCACATTTTCTAAAATATTGTCTTGTCTAACACAATGATATAAACAGGTGATTTCACAGCTACAACGTTTAGAACAGGAGGACAGTTTGTTGGATAGCTGTTGATATTTTGTCTGCTGCTTGAGGTCTCGTATGAGTCAGGATACCTGACACAGGACTGCTGCTCAATAGTAATGATAGCACAAAGTGTAGAGTTACCGACCCGTTGCTGAGCAACATCCGATAACATTAAAGACAAGTTGAGATCAGGTTAGACAACTGTGTCTGATGTGCTTTTCCTTAAGTGTCACTGTCAAACTCATCGTTTGGAGATTTCAGGACCATGGACAGCGACTGGTCAGAGTGAACCGCTCCAGTCAGGCTAAAAGACTGCTTGTTTGTCTGCTTGTTTGCTTGTTTGTTTGTTTGTTTGTTTTTTTGTTTGCAGAGGTATTAAGTTAGGTTCGCGAGAAATATGGAGAAATGCTTCAGTGACAGCGAGGAATCTCAGAACACGTCTGTAACCTTGAATCGCTCTGTTTAGAGGATGTTCAGGAAGATAAATAATGTGTTCCGCCCCAATCACGGTGGACAGAAGGGGCGGGATGGTGGTGGGTTTTGGTCCGAGCAGGACTACCACAGCGCTTGCACCGTCAGGCTGGTACGCAGCACCTCCATGTTAGTGGTGGGAGAGAAAACTCAAGCGGCCGTGGGCTCGACTTTAAAACGGAGCAAAAGCACAGTGAGCATCGAGTCGACCTTGTACTATTATCAGAGACAGGAGGACAGGATATGGCTTTACTCTCAGAACCAGAACTGTCTGGAGTACTTGGAAGCCCTTGTGGCTTTGAGGAGGCAATACACGAAGAGTGTCAATGACTTGAAAAGTAACGACACAAAGGCCACTGTGTCCTCAAAGAAGAAGCCTGCACCCCCGCCACCCAAGAAAGACTTGGTAAGCTTAAATCATCTTTTCAGGAACACATCGACGGGCAATATCAAAGACAAATGTTATCCCACTCTTCACAGATATCAAGAGCCAGACTCTCCACTCCTCCGGCCCCCAGCGAGCACGACACTTTGCAGTTTTTTGATGAGGTCATCGCGAGCTGCGACAGCGAGCCTCTCCGCAAACCTTACATGGATGATGGACATGCTGACGTGGACTTCATAGGTGACTTTAAAATCACTCTGCATAATACTAAACCTGCAATTACAGGCAAATCGAATAAATGTATTAAACCGTTATTTTCAACTGGGGTCAATAAGGGGACAAATAGTATACTATGAATAACAATAATATGCATATCCCCTCCAGGCATATAAAAATACTCTGCTTGGAACAATAATGTGTATTTATTTATTTTTTCTAAGAAAAAAGTGACTAAACTGTCAGGTTAAAACCCTTTAAATGACACTACTCCTTTGCCCTCATTTAAAATCCCAGAATCTGTGAAGATGGAAATATTTTTTATGTCAGAAGTTTAACTGCTGGATACAAGATGTCTCCTTCACTGTAAAGTCCATTGTCAGTGTTTGTGCACTGGAGGCTTCAAGGTTTCCACAACACACTTGTACAAGTTAAATAGGCTACTGAATGGTTCCAAAGATGTTGCAATTAATTCTGTAAGCCCAACCTCTTAAAATATGATTTTTTATGATCACAGAGAAACTTTTCATTTAAAATAGATGAATGTTAAAACAGCCTTCTAGTGTTAAACTCTGCACATACATCATTCCGTACAGTGAAGCTCAAACATCCAAATATGGGAACAAGGAGAAAAACTCATTTTTGAGTGGAAGAGGACTTTAATACTTAACCAATGCCTGAGTCTCGATGATTTCATGAATGAATTAATGTATAGTGTATCATGAATTCCTGCTGATCACCATTAACAAACTATCAAGTCACAGTGACTTTATGTTTTTAGTTTACACTTAGTAATTTAATTAATGTTAATTCATGGATACTTTGACTGTTAAAACATCATACAACCTGATCATGTACAATACACGTTAGTTTGAAAATCTGGTATGACCATCAGGTCATGCAGCAACAGGTCTATGTTTACACACCAGTTTGATCATTTAAAAAAAAAACAGCTTTATAAAGCTGATCAAATGCACGGCTGTAAAATACCCTGTATTAAAACTGGAATTCAGCTAACTTGGTGGCATTTCAATTAGCTTAATGTATGAAGTAATTATCATTCATTTTCTGCTATGAGTACTTCTACTCTTTATAACTTTTTACTTTTGATACTTTTAATATATTTGGCAGATAATATAACTGTACTTCTTCAGTAATATCTTAAATGCAGCACAGTATTTGATGTACTGCTAGTCTGCTACTCTCGTTTACATAAAAGGTCTTATGAGATGGTTGAGCTCAGAATTGCAAAGTACACTGACCCAAGTATTGTACCGAAAGTCCTAATATAATCATGATACACCTGCACAGGTGTTAATCTGACTGAGTAGATGTCTTCTTAGGACAAGGTTGTCATATAACAACAGAATTCAACATATGTATCACTTTCCATTTGATCCTGTGATACCCAAGTTGATTTAGCTAATCCTTAGACAGCTTTATATAAATATTTATAATTGAGCATTATAACATTGATCTATTGTTCCTTTTGCTTGAGTGAAAAAGGGTTAGGGTCAGCAATTTGACCTGCCTTTGTAAGAAAAGCACAGGTGTAGCCAATAATGTTAATGATGGCCCATCTGGCACACCTGAATTGAGTGCAGATTGTTAAATGAAATGAATTACACCTGAGCTTTTCCAACAATGTCAAAATCTGTGCCATGAAAAATGAAAAATATTTTCTCTGGATGTCATAAAGTTAATGTGGTTACGGTTTGGGTAAGTCGTACATCATTTATACTCATTTGTACCGGAGCCCGACATCTTGGGGACCAGTTTGTGTCAAACCAGTTTCTTAAACTGACTCACGCAGTCACAGTTTAGTTAAAGTGAAAACCATTCTGGGTCCGGAGGTCCAGCTGTTAGCTGTTGGATTTCAGCTTCAGCTCAGCTTGTTGCTCTCTCTCTCTCCCACAGTGGCCTCCAGCTCTGCGGAACACGACCTGCACTCTAACTGGGTTTTGCGGGTTCCTCGGGCCACAGATGACTCCAAGCAGAAAGAAGCTCATGTCTGTGCCAATGAAAGTGTCCTGAACAAGAAAAACCCAAGTGGGTCCACAAGCAGCAGACTGCGGCTGCAGAGGAACCCGATCCATCTGCCCAAAGTGGTTCAGAGCGCATTCCAGACTCTGCGCTTCAAGCCCAAATTAAAAAAGCAGTGAAGCTTGATAGACATTTGAAACCACCAGCACTGCCAGGCTGCTGACGCAGAGCTCAACCCACTTTCTTGGACAGACACAATGCTTTACCGTGTGGACAATTAATACATCTAAAAACTTTCAGTGTAATTTTAATAAAGCAAGTTTTTTTTTTTAAACTGTCCAGCCAGAGACATTAATTTAATTACTCTTGGTCCCAAATTGACCTTTTTCACAGCAGACATTTTAACTTGGTTTAATAGCACAGGTGTTACTAATAACATTAACGATGCCTCTGCTTTATTCAAGTCTGCCTGTTGAGTCGTAACAGTGAGCCTGAAGTGCCTGAAAGGAATTCAGCCATCATTATATTTATGACACACGTCATGTTTGCTGTGGAAAAGGTCCATCCCGAGTAATTTGTTTCAAATGTTTTGAAATGTGGCAGAAAAGTATCAATCATATGCCACTTTCCTTCTCTCCCTATGACATGTCTAGAATAGTATGACCCTTCTTTTGATAGCATTTCTTTCAAGTCTGATGAACTAAACTGAATTAAATTATATCAATAATTCAATATTGTGATAGTTATGGCATTTACGTTGACTATAATTCTATATTCATTAGACTTAGAGAGACACTGTATTTTGTAAATATCAAGGCCAACTGTAACATCAAACCATGGTTCCTTCACAGTAACAAGACTTAATTAACCTTTGTGGTATCTAGCAAAACTAATATTTCTGGTTTTATGTACCCAGGTTTTCAGATATCCAAGACACAAGGAATAATCAAGTTTTTTTTGTGGCGCTTACTGCACTGAAAAAAAAATGCAAATTAATCTTGAACATGTTTAATTGAAAATGGTTTTCAAAAAAATTGGTAAACTGACCCCTTTAGCCATATTATGGCATCCTAGATCTTTGCCAAATACAAACACTAATGTGGTAACTATTTTAAATGAAAGTACTATCAAATACATTTTATTTTCTTTATTACAAAGGTGTAGTATACAAAACCATAAACTGTACAACATTCATTTCTTTTCTGCTTTGACCTTGGGGCTGAAGAAGGATGACAGAGGTTTCATGCCAGTCTTGTCCACCTTCGCCAGACTTTTCTGAGCAGCAGTCATCTTCTTGGGTGGCTGGAGTCAGGGGTAAAAAAAATAATAAATCAATATAACTCACCGACATTCCACAGAGACAGCAGGGAATTCATTACATATCTTGACCTTCAGTTCAAACAGAAACCTTGTTTCCTCAAGGTAAGCACCTTTGACTTGTGCGTATACTTTACAGACAAAGCTTAAAGGACCAGTGTGTAGAGTTTAGTTGCATACAACAAAACAGATTTGCCAGAAACGGAATATAATATTCACAAGTGTGTTTTAATTAGTGTATAATAAACCTAAAAATAAGAATGGCTGTGTTTTTGTTACCTCAGAATGATCCATCTACATCTACAGGGGGAGCAGGTCCTCCTCCACACAGCCCACCATGTTTTCTACAGTAGCCCAGAACAGACAAACCAAACACTGGTTCCAGAGAGGACCTTGTTTTTGTTTTGTTTTTACGAGTTTTGTGGCAACCACTGATTCTCCTACACACTTGGAGGGGGGATTTGAAGTGATGGGTATTTAGTTGGTTGCAATCTGTAACCTCACCACAACATTCCACTAAATCCCACACACTGGTCCTTTTAAAAAATAATAATAATAAGCAAGAACTACACTAACAATTACTACAGGTCTTAAAAAATTACTCGAGACATGAAAGCAAACAAATAATCAATTTAGCAGATATAATATAATCAAAACAAATGATAAAAGAGACAGATCCCTCCTGTACTGTATGGTCTATTCAGGCAGACTGCTCTGTATACACTCACTTTCCGCGCAAAGTCTGCACTGTTGAATTTGGTGTAGTCCTCTCCAGCCTCCACCGGATTGTCTGAAAGTTTCCGCTTCTGCCGAACGAGGAAGTAAGAAATACTTTTCATGACCAAGGGCACCAAACTTTTTTTTGTTTTGTTTTTAAAAAACACAGAAACACACTACTACTAGTTTTGATGACCTCAGACTGTAAATGAAAAAGCTCTTAAATCATAACCAATGTTAGAAACAAACAAACAGTGACTGAGGATGGTGGACTTTCCTTCCCCATTTCAAAATCAATCAAATCAAACACATGCATAGAGGTGGAGGACTACTGAAAACGTGCACGGTGGTTTCGACAGCGTGAGACAACATGCCACATTGACTTTTCTCACGTCGCAGACAGACACAAACAAACCTTGGAACGTGGCTCTGTCTCCTTTGGGCTTGTGAGCTCTGGTAAACTGTGGAGCAGAATAAGAAGCATGTTTGACATCAAAATCACTATTAGTGCTAAGTCACGGTGAGGATGTATTTCAAAGTGTTAAATATCTGAACTTACTGCAAGTGTGTGAGGAGAGCTTTGCTCAGGTCTTCACTGATGTACTCTGATATTAGGCCATGGGCATAGCGTAGGTAGTCCTCTATATCATGGAGATAAGAAAATGATCACATAGGTGAGGTTGAGTGATTAGAAAATCAAATGGTGAGGAATGAAAGCTGGGGAAAGTTTCAGTGTTTCATGATGGAAACCATGCACTATTACTGCCATCTATTGGTCAACAACCAATGTGCTGCAGGAACCAAGTTGGAAGAAAATACATATGAGGCCCAAGTAAAATTATCTCTTTTCATAGAAAGGTGACACTGGAATTTCAAGTAGGTATAAGACACGATTTAACAGTGAAGCTGCCTGAAACTGAAGCAATATACCTTCATTTGAGTCTGACTCCGACTTCACTTTGACGTATGTTGTGGATTTCACTCCTTCTCCAACGGAGATATTTCTCTTTTTGAGGGCAATGACTGTCCTCTCCACCTGCACCAAAATATACAAATCTGTATGAAAATACACTGTGCAGCATCAAGGATTCATTTAACTTGTGCACACTGTTTTTCAGACATTTTAGATTATATTACAGTTGAAATGTGGAGACGTTCGAATTTCATTAAATGGTGGCGATGAATACTTCAGCGTACCTTTTTCTTTAACCAATCCATCGTCTTCTCTTGACTGTATCGATGAAACTTCAGGCTTCCCACCTCTGCAAGATTGACAAGAAGCATTTAAATAAAGCAATCAGCATAACTATTCTCATTGTGTGATATTAGCTTCATGAATAAACCTTAACCTTTTTCCTCAGCAATGTGGTGCATGGAGGCCAGTGAACGTGTGCAGCTCAGCAGCCTTGAGCATGCTGGGAACTCTTCATCTGTCACCACTTGATCCACAGGCTGGAATTTCCCCTGAGCAGCAGAATGACATCAAAATAATTAAAGCTGAGATTGTACGGAGGAATAAACTGATTCATTCACCTGCTCTTTGCTAGAGAGGGTTTGTTACTCTACTTTCCACTTTAAAATGCTCCAAAGGTATTCTGTTGGATTCAGGTCAGGGGACATACTTAATGTCCATAATCCAGGTCACAATTTTCACTTTTTTCTTCTTTAAAAACTCCTCTGTGATTTTTGTAGTGTGTTTGGGATCATGGTCATGTTGGATAATTCCTTTCCTTCCAAGCTCCCTGAGACTGACTCATCTTTTCAGTATTTTTACACACAAACTTTCATCCATAGAGTCATCTAAAAATGTCATCTCTCCTGCACTTTTTGCACTCATGCAGCCTCATATCAGCACACTCCCACATCCATGTTTCACGGTCAGCAATGTGCAGTCACCGTGGTAGTTCTGGCCAGGTTTGTGCCAAACATGAAGGACCCCATCTGATCCAAACACATTTCTTTTAGTTTTATCTGACCAAAGAATGAGTTGCCAGTATTCATCAGGCTTCTTCTCATCTTCTTTAGTAAAGGTTAATCTTGCACTTTTGTGCTGTCTTGTGAGCGATGGTTTTCTTCTTAGACGTCATCAGAGATTGACTTCATGCGATGTCCTCTGCACTGTCTGAGCAGTCACTGAAACACTGATTTGTGCGTACTGTCATTTTTTTGAGGACGCCCAATCCGCTTTCTGTTATTGGTAGTTTGGGTCCTCCTGTACCACCTAACCACTGCTGCAACTGTGTTTTGTCTTCTTTTCAGCAGCCCATTAATGAACTTTTACCCTTTCCCATTTTGATGAAGTCTCACCATCTGGTTTCTAACCAGCTAATTTCTTACCATGTAGGGCCATGTTGCGTGAGACATAATCCAGGCCAAAACTATGAAAATTGTACAGTTGCATTGAGGTTGTACTTAGAGGTCTGTATTTTTAATTTAGTCTATCTATACTATTTGCTTTTGACTATAAATAATAAATACCCTACACTATACAAAATACTATAAATATTTTAAGATGATACAACAATTTAACATTCTAGTGATATTGCACATGGGTGTACTCAGTGTTGTTGAATAATATATATGTTGTATTGTATTGAATAGCAATTATTAACAACCTGGCACTTTGAGAGGAAACACAAATGCTGCTTCTAGTAATTTTGGTAATGAAATCGTTCCAACACAACACAACAAAATGTGTCCTTTTAACATGTTTCTCTATCTTGTATTGTGTATACTTCAAAGTATTACTGTAGAGTAGACAAAAAAACAGACATCAGCCTTCATTGGGACTTACACCCTTCACTCTGGTAGAGCTGCACAGGAGTTACACCACAGTTACACCACAATAACCATCATGAAAACATAACTGGAACAACAGCTGTGAGATGAAGAGATTTATTTTTCTTACCTCTTTGCCAGATTTAATCAAATAAGGCAAAATAAGATAGAGAGGATCCATTGGTGTGACAAAGAGAAGCCTCCCATCTGGTAAAAAAAAAAAAAAAAGACAATTAGTTGACCATCTCTGAATATTTTACATGCACAAACATTATTATTAAGGCTCACATTTCTGACAAAGCCTGATCATATAAGACTGAGAGAGATGCCAGTCTGCAGTATATTATCCTCTTATGTTCAACTTGGGACAGCTTTCCCTATTTGTTGACATTGTTTGTCTCTAATTTGCAAACAGTCATGATATATGGAGAATGTTCCTGTAGACACGAAATACTGTTATGTGCAGTGCACCTGTGGTTTCAGCAAGGATGATTTGGCTCATCTGAAGCTCTATTAGCATAGCATAAGCTTCTACGAAAGCTCACATACCAAAACCCTTTTACAGCTTAAAAAACTGCTGATGGGAACTGGATATGAGGTTTCAATTACGATGCTGTAGAGCAGTGATTCCCAAAGTGGGGGGCTGCAGCACACCAGTGGGGCTGCAGGATATCTAATGTCATTGTTCATCTATTGTGTGTTTTTAACAACGTTTCACCAAGTTACAAAAACCCCAAGATTTACATAAACTACTTTTTATGTTACATTCTCAAACACATACATATTTTAAAAACTAAACAATAAATGTATAAATCACCATATAAAAAATATTTTTAAAAACTGTTTAATGTGCGGGAGGTTGATGCTGACATGACAATTCACTGTAGCTGGTTGTCTTAGTAACATAACACGCTTTCCAGCTCAGGCATTTTGCAGGAGCTCCGCAGTCAGAAAAAAAGTGAGCGTCAGAGCAGCGGTGGAAAGATTTGAGACAGTAAACAAAGCTGAAAGAAATGCTGAAATGTCTCAGCTCTCAACACGGAGATGACTGAATCTGAGCCGACCGACAATACTGCTCAGCTAACGGATTAACTGAAGAAGAAGACGGATATCCATCATCGTCTGTATGCATTCACTGTAATATTACACGTTCCCAAATTCATATTTGTTATGAGGCCCTCACGTCACTTGTGAACATTTAAATTGCCTGCAACCATTTTTGTGTTTTGTGTATTTGTTTTTCTGTGTATATATTAAATATCAGCTCATTTTATTTGAGGAAAATGAAAGAAATACATTTAACATATGAACTTATTATTAATATTGGGTGATTAAGCATAAGCCTTTATTACTTAATATTGATATAATATAATTTTTTATCATATTATTTGAAACTGTGTACATATAGGCCATGCAAGTTATATTCGGGGTTGGGTGGCTTGACAAAAACATTCCTGCCGGGGGGTGCCGTACTATAAAAATACATTTATGGACCACCTCTGCAGAGTAACGCAGTAATGAATAATGACACCAACCTCTCTGTACAGTCTGGCCGACAAACCAGGAGTGGAAATCTTCTTCAAATGCTTTGACCTCATAAAGCTGCACATCACCACTTCCCAGCATGTATAGAGATGCTGCATCTGCAGTAAGGAAATGAGGAACAGAGTTACTTTCACTACCACATCTGCAAAGGCTGCTCACTAGATACAGAATTAGATTTTTGTGATGAATCACAAGGTAACAGCAAATAATTTTCTTTATAAATGACTACATAATTATTAGACTTATTGATGATTGATTTCTGTCAATAAACAATTTATTAATCACTTGCTTCAGCTGCAAATGTTGCAAATTGCTGCGTCATAGTTTGAGACAGTCTTTCTGACCGTAAAAAGAGCAAAAAAAGAAAAATATCTGATAACTGCAATACTAGATTAATATATAACAATAATTGTACCTGTGGAGGGATTCCTTAGTCTCACAAAAGCTGGGTCACTGTCCTGCTTCTGTGTGTCAATGACAGACTCTGGACACCAAAACAAAAGATACATGAACAGCTGCGGGTGAAATCTGACACAACATCGCTGTGTACTTTGCATGTGGAAAAAAAGTAGCACTATGTAGCTGAATGTCATGCTGAAAATCCAACTTACACAGGTCAGAACACAGAAAGTCTGGTTCAAAATAAAGTGAATAGCTTGTAGTAACACGTGGGTGTAGCGCTTATAATGGTGGCATGCTAGCATTAATAAAAGCAACTCCCTCTCAAGTCAAAGTTGGCGATGATAAATGTATGAAACGCAGTGACACTTTGCTAA
Source organism: Scomber scombrus (assembly GCF_963691925.1). Lineage (NCBI taxonomy): Eukaryota > Metazoa > Chordata > Actinopteri > Scombriformes > Scombridae > Scomber > Scomber scombrus. Next base: position 10,264,577 of record NC_084982.1, read on the forward strand.
TGTTTCCAGGCAAAGCTACATCTAAATGTAACTTAGCAACCTAGCTTATGACGTAACTTACCTGCAGCTATGACAACCCAACTGTCATTTTGTACGTTAGGCGTTCGTGTCTTTTTCGCAGCCATGTTGTATTATCAGACTTAACAGACTGAATTTCTGCTGTCTCGCTGTGTTATTGGTTTAAATTAACACCTATGTGAGCTTCAGACAGTGTTGGCTAAAATGAACGTGAATGGCTAGCTGCTTCTGCCTGACAACATGAGCTCAGAAAAGGCGCCTCTCTCTCTCCCTGCACTTCCTGTGGTTTGTCCCTTTACTTCTAACTCCTCTGTTAGCTCATTTCCGTCCAGTTTTTTTTTTTTTTTTTTAAACTAGCAACACTCCAAGAGTTAACATTATCAATTTAGCGTTTCAGCATCGAAGCAAACTGATAAAGCTGACAAAAATACACTGTGTTTGTCTTGTGCTTCACCCTGTTTGCGCTGTTTATAATGTAATGGTACGTCCCGGTATGACGTCATGCCCACACACGCAGTTCCTCAGTACGGCCGCTAGAGGTCAACAAAGGACTGTGCTCAAAAATCACAGTGCACGGTAGCGTTTGGGTTTGTGCTGCACAGTTGATTCCCCCAGTTACTTATAGCTGGTATTTCTTAAATATGGTTTGGTCTTCACAGAGAGACAAAAAGGTCTTCTCTCAGGTGCAGGATATATGGTGACCAGTTATCCTTTGGCAAAGTGGCACACAACAGATTGGGGGATCCATCTGTCCTTCTAATAGGAGGGCATCTCTCGCTCCCTCTCAGGATATGACACTGTGAGTCCCAGTTGGTTTTCAGTGAGTCACTTGTTTTTTTCCTCCTGCACTGTTCATGTGTCTCTGTGCATGCTCGAGTGCGGATGTGTAGGATGTATATGTGTGTGTGTGTGTGTGTGTGTGTGTGTGTGTGTGTGTGTGTGTGTGTGTGTGTGTGTGTGTGTGTGTGTGTGTGTGTGTGTGTGTGTGTGTGTGTGTGCGTGTGTGTTTTCCCTATTAGATGACTATAGCTGTGTCATCAATTTGTTTAACCATCCAGGGGTCCCACTGATATGTTTATGTATATATATTTTTCTTTTGGTGCTGTTTATTTCCCTCTCATCTAAAAACACTCACAGCACAGCCTATTAACATGTTTTTAATTAGCTTGTTTTTGGTAATGAGGAAGGGAAGGATTTGTGTGCTGGGTGAATGAGCCTTTTAAACATAGCCATACAGTGTCCCTGTGGAGAGCAGCATGATGTAGAGGAAAATCAGCGTCTTCACAGGGTGACTTATTGCTATGTGATTCTCTGACACGCTCATATTCATGTCACCTCTCTCTCTGGCTTTCGGTTTTTGTGGACTTTTTTTTCAGTTAGTTTAAAGATAATGTTGCCATACAGGCCCATTTGCCGATTTGAGCAACACATGCTCTGAACACTTTGAAAACTGTCTCAATTCCTTCTTGAAATCAGTTAGATTTATGTTGCTGTAGTCTGTGGCAAAGAGAGCGTGGGTGAGATATTGTCTGTGAATTACTTGTTTTATGGGTCCCGGGAGTATCATACACAACAGTCTGCGCAGCTAAACAGAATATTCCATGAAAGCTTTCTTTCTTTTTGGGCTGCTTGAGGGAATGTCTGTGTGTCTGACTGCCAGGGAGAACAACAGCGGTCTTTCTGATACACTGGACCACAGACAACCCTAGAGATCCGAGTCCTCTGTCACCAGCATGCAGACGAGAACAAAGTGGGTCTAAATGTAGGCCTCGATATGGCCTTGTACACCCGGAGTTCGAGACCCCTCTATGCTCTCCGAAACCTAACTCAACGATTCACATCAATCATACAGCAACAAAGAGAACTTCACCAAAACTAAAGACATGTCTGTTCTGTCTTTCTTTCCCTCAAGCTCTACTTCCTTCTCCCCTTTGTAATTTGCTTCATAGCTTGCTATTTCTTGTTAAAAAATATTACTATAAACTTGTCTGTGGAGGTATAGGGGTTTATTGCAGCCAGCAGGCTGTAGACTGTTGGTCACACTCTGATGAGCACATTGAGCAGCCCATGGTCCTATCTATCTCTGTGGCCTCATTTGTGGTGGTCCAATGTAGGGTGACTGGTTACAGCTTACATATCGACTCAGCCCCGAGCTGTCATGTCACCACCATGTGCTGTGCATTAGCAAGGGTGTATTTTTACCCTCTTCGTCGCCTGTCTTCAGGATTTATGGAGTAAGAGGTGAAAAGAGCTGATATCAAGAGCATACATATTCACCACAGTGCATTTTTTTTACTGTCATTGCTGCCAAGAGAAGCAGGTTATAAATAGAAAGACAACGTCACTTAGGGTGCCACTTTTTCAATACAGACACAGGCTGTTATTTCACACAGCTGCAAAAAGCCACATTACCATTTGGAATTCCCTACAGATGTAAACTCCATCTTCAGTTCAAGGAGATAATGTACACATTGATGCACTCATAATAGACATGTAGACACACACACACACACATACACACACACACACTCGCGCACATAAAAACAGATGTGGAGAGAATTCCCCTTGGCAGCAGAAGCCTTTGAGTCATCATCTGGGATTCCCTTCCTCTCACTTCCAAATATGGGTGGGATTGTGAGCGAGCAGGAGGCAGAATGTGGAAGGCAGAGTGGAACCCCCTTGTGATGTCAGAGCTTTGGAACAGTGAGCCTCATGCTGACTGGAAACTCACAGGAAGGAATGTCGGGAATGCAAAAATCACCAAAAAACTATTCCCTCGTGCATGTTTATAAAATCTGAGTTGTAGAGCTCATGCCTCATGTGCACACACGCACACACACACACATACACACACACACACACACACACACACACACACACACACACAATGTTTTTCGTCAGTCCTCTCGCTGGGGAGATATGCCTTCCCGTAAAGTCTAATTCCCCCCACCCCACCCCACAAGATGGTGACTCCTTATTCCCAGCATCAGTTGCTCTGTGTGAGGCCTCTGGTTGAATGGTATTTCCCCTCTCTGTGAGTACAGCGAATGATGTGAGTGTTTGAACATCAACTGTACACTTCATGTAGACCAGATACATTTTTGCCAAAAGAAAAGCATTTATTAGCAATAATATTGAAGGGAAATATTATTATATATTGCTTGAGAAACTAGGGTTACATTTCTGAGACATATGTTAAACATACATGAATATTGAACACACACTTCATGTTGAATGCACACTGAAGTTGTAAGTATGACGTTTTAACCATCTAGCCAGGGCCAGATTACCTTGCTTGGTGGCACTGGGGTGTAAATTATGTGTAAACCATTTGAACACCTATTATTTCTACCCTGCCTGCATTGTGTACGCAATGTATCCTCTTTTGCTTTAATTACCTATCAAGTACAGTCATTTACCAACTACTGCTCCTACACTTGAATACTAACTGCCCCAACTTTGCTGTTTGTCAATTATTTTGTGCTAATTATATGTATACACAAATATATATTGATCAAATTAAGACATAAAGTATCTACAAAGTAGACCACAAGCCTGAGGGTCTGTTGCCCACATTTTCCAGTAAATAATATGGCTGTAGTCTTTCACCTAGGTATCAACCCTGTCAAGATAAAGGCACCCTGAGGGGATTTTGACCACTAGTAGCGCTATGGAGCAATTTTTTGATCAGTGTCAACCTGTTTTGTTTTTATCTTGACACGATACAATACGATACGCTATATGATATGATACAATACAATACAATATGTTACGAAACAATACAATATGATCTGCCATGATACAATATGATATGATATGATATGATATGATATGATATGATATGATATGATATGATATGATAAGGTTTGATACGATATGATATGATACAATATGATACGATATGATACGATATGATACAATATGATATGATATGATACAATATGATACGATAAGGTTTGATACGATATGATATGATACGATAAAGTTTGATACGATATGATATGATACGATAAGGTTTGATACGATATGATATGATACAATATGATACGATATGATACGATATGATATGATACGATATGATATGATACGATATGATACGATATGATATGATATGATATGATACGATATGATACGATATGATATGATATACAATATGATACGATATGATATGATACGATATGATATGATACGATATGATATGGTACGATATGATATGATACGATATGATATGGTACGATAAGGTTTGATATGATACGATATGATACGATATGATATGATATGATGATACGATATGATACGATATGATACGATATGATATGATATGATACGATATGATACGATATGATATGATATACAATATGATACGATATGATACGATATGATACGATATGATACGATATGATATGATACGATATGATATGATACGATACGAAACGATACGATATGATACAATATGATACGATATGATATGATATACAATATGATATCATACGATAAGGTTTGATACGATACGATATGATATGATACAATATGATACGATATGATATGATATTATATGGTACGATATGATACGATACAATATGATATGATACGCGTTAATAGCTGTTAACCCTGCCAGATGGTTCTATCGACATGACCCACGTTATTTACATTTATTGGCGATGTGAATTGAGTTACCACCGGAGTACGTAGAGTCTCAAATACCACCTGCAGGCCAAGCATACAGCTGATACAAAGAGCCCTCCTCCCGCTTGCCAAAGACAGACCTTCATCCTCCACAATGTTAACCGGCCCACATGCTGTAGCCACCAATTTAGCCATCACTGTTTAAAGTTTGTTGCTTGTACAGTTGTTCATGCATCTCCATTGCAAACTATCTAGTGTGGTCTTCCTTTGGCAATCGGGAGGAGGGCTCTCTGTATCAGCTATATGCTTGGCCAGCAAGTGGTTTGTCATGCTATGCTTTCAGCAGATCTTTTGAGCATGCAGTACAGTATTTCATTGTTCTGGATTGTATCAATAGTAATAAACATACATTTGTATGAATCAAGCATATGTGTCCTCTTCCATGTTGTTAAGAGCAGTAAAAACGTATAATATCCCTTTAAAGTACATTTAGAACAAATTAAAAAAGGGAAATTAATTTGCGATTAATCGTGCGTTAACTTAAGACAATCATGCGATTAATCGCGATTAAATATTTTAATCGATTGACAGCCCTAGTTTTAAACTTTTCCACTGATCAACAGGTGGAGGTAATACACCAAGAAGAGAAACAATAAGCCAGCAAAATTCACAGAGGAAGAAGGCTGCAGGCAAGCAAACATGGATGTAAATAATGCAAAAATTTAAAAAATGTCTGCTTTGCCTGGTGTTAATAAGGAAAGAAATGCATTCGGCACATTTTTTAGGCCTTAGAAATACACACAATACTTTTTGGTGAGAAAAAATACATGTAAACATAACTTTACGGGGTTCTGTTGTTGTGTTTATTACTTAAAACTGAATTGAACAGATTACAAAGACATCTATAGGTCATCGTGCAAAGCATTTCACAGCAGGTTGCCAAGACTTGAGTGTTTCACATTTGTCTTAGGCTGTTCAAAATGTATTAATCATGGAACTAGTGCTGAAATAATTAGTTGATTAATAAATTGAAAAAGTTGATTGGTAATATTAATTGCCAAACATTTTTGGTAATAATAATTATAAATACTTTGACAATATCACATTGGTCTCTTGTAGATTGTGATGGACATTTTTTATTATTTGATGACATTTTATACACTGTTGATTCAGGAAAATAATGGGCAGATTAATTGATCTTGAAAATAATTGTTATGTATCCCTACATGGAAAAGTGATGTGGGCTCTTAACAGGGTCTGATAAAAATATCAACTTTCAGCCAGTCAGGGGGGCTGCCTGTCCCAGAGGCTTTCATCTGCCCATGATCCCTGCCTGTCTCCTCTCTCCCTTTTCCTTCCGTCTCTTTACTCCCGCCGAGTAGACGTCCCACAATACACCATCCCCAACCCTAATTATTGTTTACTAGGATCAATCTCTCTCTCCCTGTCCCTCTCTCCATCTCGCTCTCTCTCTCCCTCACTGTCTCCCGCTCTCTCAGTGTACCAGGGACCAGAGACGATGTGGTAATTACATCTGCCGACTGCTGGTCTGCCGCAGACGGCTCCGCAAGTCTCTCTGCTCAGAGAGAAATTAGAGACTGCTCAGCACATGTCCAGGGCTGTAATTAGAATAAGTACTCTGTGTATGAAATGTGTTTATTTGTTTATTTATGAGACCCCAGAATTCCAGGGCACTTCTCTTTGCCTCTACTCTCTAAGGTTGGGTCAGGACATAAGATGTGCACCAAAACCCCTGTTAGAGAGTTAATAGGACTGCTGATTATGCATGCTGTGTTTACTGTTTTAGCGTGTCTCAGTTTGATATAATTTTGGTTTGATTGTAACTTTTTTTTAGTGTTGATGGTTGATTTAAGTCGTGTTGATACTAGCAGCACTGTTAATAAACAGTCATTTTAAAGCTTTGCAAATTTACTGGTGCAGATGAAGTTGTGTGACCTGATCTGCCCAGTTTTTGAAGAAGTATTTAGGTCCTCTACTTAAATATAAAGTTAAAAGTTAAAAGTACCAATACACCAAGTAAGTAAGTTTTACACAAAAAAAAGTTTTGCTTATGCATTCTAAATCCTACTTCTGCAAAGTAAGGAAAAATGTATCAAAATTAAATGTCCCTTGCAGCCTCTTATATATTGTTATATTTGACATTATTAGATTTGTTAATACTGATGCTTCAGTAGGTAAGGAGCATTGTTAAGGCTGGTTGAGGTGGAGCTAATTTTAACTATACTTCATATACAGCTAGTTTAGATTCCCAGCCTATGAGTCAACCACTTCCAGAGGCTCACAAGAGATATGTGTGAGTCGTGAGATGATTAATAGGGTAGGAAAAAGGGAAAAAACAAAGTTGTACTACACAATTATTACATTATTTGGACTTTTCTCTAGTTGTTGGTATGTGATGACAACTGTTCCAGATAAACTGATCCAAATCAAGTTTAGAGGAGGAATCAGTCTTTGGTGGCGTTGTTAAGAACTCATAGACATCTGAAACATGACAAGGAGACCCAACCAGGCTGTTTTTAATAAAGGGTCATAAAAATGTGGAAACAGTTGCCTTGATCTTTAATAATATATTGCGTTTCATTATCTTTTCACAGGTTTTTTTAATGTAAACACTTAATCTGGGACATACATTTGCTGTCATGTAAATAGAGTATGAATTAAAATATTATCCTCTGGAAATGTATTGGAGTAGAAGTGTAAAGTAGCATAAAATAAGTCAAGTACCATGAAGTTGTACTTAAGTCTAGTACTTGAGTAAACTTACTTATTATTTTCCACCACAGGTCCTATCAGCCCTGCAGGTTGCTTTGTGTCCCCTCTGATCCACATTCTTCAATCAAAACACCTTTACAAGTTTACTTAAATTTAATATCAAGCCTGTATATCTTTTAAAAGTGGAAATAACAAGTCCACTTTCATACAAATGAAAAGTTGAACTCATAAGAAGTAAAAAGCACCCTTGCTCATTTTAATACACTCAGTGGTTTTGCTCCTACAGCCTCACTTGGTCTGGTATGACCACAGGCTTGTGGTGGATAATATTAACTAAAGTGTAGATACTAAGTCAGTTTGCAGAGTTAGTGGCTCTTCTTTATTTGTGCTTTACTACGTTCAAGCATGTACCATTATCATATTAAGGCCACTTGTGGCTACAGTGGCTCACTATTAAAATGATATGTTATGTGAATTATCACTCAGTGTTGTCACTTGTTGTTTCTCCATATTATAAATCTACTTTGGCAACTGCTGTCTACATATGACACCCATTGCATGTGTATCTGTCTTCAAAGAGGGATATCTGCTCTGTTTCTCTTTCTGAGGTCCCTTTTATGAAATGCTTTTTTGTTTTTTCTTTTAAAGAATAGAAGGTGTTGTATGTGCATTTGTCACTTTGAGCAATATCAATTAAATTAACTTGACTTCACTAAAATAAAATTGTGGAGCAAAGTGGATTCTGTTGCCTTCACACTTACAAAATGAGAAGAAGAAGCTGGACAGGAAGACAGACAGCTCTGATTGTCTGTCTTTTACAAATATATGAAGAGAAAAACACATTTTGAAAGTTGCATATCAATAATTAAACAAAGACATATCTTTGGCATTCAGTACCTTTGTAGCAACTGTTTCCCCTGCCTACCAGTGTGCCACTGAAACTTCCACATAATCAGTAAATCTCTCAGACAAAGTAAAGGCTCACTGCATCCTCTCCATCTCAGAGACCAGTATGTCTCCCATTTTACTTTGAATGGATCCAATTTCAGACACAAAATAGTCAAGGGGACCCTGAGTTGCTGTGGGGCGCTTTCTCCACTCGCAGATTTATGAGCTGCGCAATGAGACAGTCGACAACTCAGGCCATTAAAAGATTATCTGGATCTTTCACAGGCATACTGGGATCATTTGGGAGCAAAGTCATTATGTTCATTCCTTATAAATCTGCAAGGTGGGGGGTGACACATGGGGGAAACGAACAGTCCAATACAATGTGTATGTGTGTGTATGCAGGTTACAGTATGTGCTGTGACACGTCGTGGTTATTTTATATTCTCCCTTAAGACATATCAATTTTCCTCTATTTAGTAAAATCCCATACATGTGCTAGTGCATATCTCAGTTTTACAGAAGACCGCTTTCATTCTGATCCCAAACCACTGTCATCATCTACTGTATATCATCTCTTATCAACAATGCTGAATGATTTAACCATGAGGGTTAGAGTGTTTATAAGCAGCTTTGCCTTTGAATCACACTCCATAATCTGAGAATCATTACTGAAGAGAAAAGCAGATGCTGGATGAGAGGCAAACACATGAAGGTGTTCATGTGGAAGGAGGCAGAGCGACTACACAGCAGTGACACGCACTGGATGGCTGAGAGCCCAACGTGTAGCCTTTAACTTACCTCAGAAGATGGATTGACCCAGCTGCTTCATAAAATAACTAGTCAGTCTTTTAGTGAGATTGTTCCCATGATGGATCTATGCTTTTATGTTTAGAACTGTCATTTTTCCACTAAACTAAAATGACTCTTGTCATGATTTCATGTGCTCTGAAGGACTTCACATTAGAGCGCTGCTGAATTTCTTAACCCAATGCACACAATCAATAAACCCATTGGCATTTTAAACACAATCATTTTTAAGTAATGCATGAAATTGTGGATGTCAGCAAATATTTATATACGGACAAGAATGGATAGACAGTGTGTAAGACCACTGACTTCAACATTCGTGACTGGAAAGACAAAAACGTTATTCATGTGACATAAAAGTTTTGGCAAATTTCCATCATATAGGCAGTGACTACTTTACTTGCCAACACCATTATCTCAGAGTGTGAACAAGAACCTTCATTTTCACCAATAAACTCTTATGACTGGACAACAATAGCTGAACAAGACACTTTAATCTCAATAGTAAAATTGGTAATTACTCTCCTGACTGGACCAAGGCTCACAGTCTGCATTTTGTCCTTGGCTTTTCAGGGATAAGGGTCTTGGCACGAACTGGCCAAATGTAATGTAATCGAAAGAGGCAAGACTGTGAATCTGGCGGCGTGATGTCATAACTATGAGACACTTGTGTGATATCATAATTATGAGGTAATGGCGGGAGGGGTGTGCAAGTTTATGACTTTGGCACACGCTCAGTTTACCGTCAGCCGACTGCAACAGGGTACTAATGAGAATAGATGGCCTGCCTCAAGCTATCCATGTGGGCTTTTGTGTGTGTGTGTGTGTGTGTGTGTGTGTGTGCGTGTGTGTGTGCGTGTGTGTGCGTGCGTGTGCGTGTGCGTGCATGTGTGTGTGTGTGTGTGTGTGTGTGTGAGAGCATTTGTGAGAATGCCCATGTTCGTTCTATGATAAATTGATGGTTATTGGCTGAATGATGTAGTCAAGAAAGGCTTGATGCAAACGACCTACAGGTACGGACTGGAGAGCACCAAAATGAGGGGGGACACATGAGGAATCCATGTGAGTTTTGAAGTCAGCAGGTTTTGAAGTTTATATGTCTGTAAAAATCTATGTTTCACTATTGATGAGACACTGACCAACGTAAGTGTTTGTTTCTGTGTTTTTTCCAGCTGAGAAATATTTCAAACCTCAGGCCTGTTGTGTCTCAAGCTGAGATGCTTTTATTTCATCTTGCCCTGACTACTGTAACTCCCTTTTCACCTGCCTCAGCAAAACATCCCTGGACCACTTACAAATAGTCCAAAATCCTGCTGCTAATTTATTGACCAGAGGGCCATATTCACAAAACATCCTAAGGCTAGAAGCAAATGAAATAAGGTAGAAACTCCTAAAAATAGTCCTAACTTTAGGATTCCTAAGTGTTTGGTGTGTGAGTAATTCACCAACATTTTAACACTAAAGTAGCTCCTATTAGTCTGAGAGAAGTTAGAGGTAAGCCAGTAAGGCCTGCTCACAATCAGCTGCTGAATGAAAATATTTAGATAGTGGTCATGTTAATGAGGACCCAATTATCTGACCAACAAATTGAAACAATCCAGTCCAATTACATCTATCTATTTCTTTCCTTCTTTCACATTGATACAGATCAGTCACTTGCCAGTGGGTCACTATGAACTTAAGTGATTAAGTTCTTTCATGAAACTTGTCATTCAGAGTGGTCAACATGGCCCTTTCTCTTAGCTTAAGAGTTTTCTCGGTTCCTGACTGAAAGTTGCTCTCAGCAACTTTTATCAAATGTCTTCAGAGGAAACTTTTAGGAGCTTTTAACACCATGTTGGAGGACTTCTAATGGTAAAATAAGATCCTTAGTGAGTATGGCCTGAATTTTTGACACTTTCTTTTCAAATTCTTTTAATCACTTCTAGAGCTCATTAGAGATATACTGCAGTCTGTTGTAACCAGTAGGCCTCTAACGTCCTCTGATCAAGGTTTGTTGGTTGTTCTTCACTCAAGGCTTCAAACTGAAGGAGAATGTGTTTTTGACAATTGGACTTAAGGTCTGTGGAAAACCTTAAACCGAAGCTCAAGACCCTCCTGTTTAGACCTGCATCAAGATTTCTGTTTCTTTTGTCTTTATTTTATGTCCATTGCTGTATTTTTATATTGTGAAGCACTTCTTCTCTTGGAAGGTGCTTTATAAATAAATGTACTTACTCACTTTCACATCAGTCTGATTCATTTTCCATTGCACTATGTTAACGCACACACACTCATGAGATTAGTTTTATTCTAAACTCCCAGAATGAGCAAATGTTTCATTTATTACCACATTGAGTATTATGTGGTTGGAGTAATCCACAATGGTCGTAAGAGTGCTGTAAAGTTAATCCCTGAGCTTAAGTGTACATGTGCTTATTTCTGGTTGCTAGTTAGTTTGATGAAAAAACAATCATCTACTGTTGGACTCATTGTTCGTCATTCTAAATGAGGCAGTCCTCTCTTAGTGCTTTTTTGACAACTCACCGTTGTCAAATTACCTCTCCGAAAATAATGTTGGAAAACAAGTGTTCAGAAGTTTATCTACATATTAATCTCAAATAGACAGAAATTCATCTTTTACTCTGCCTCTTTAAGTCAGAGTGTGGGGGTCATCCCATAAACACAATCAGAGCCATATTAAGAATCAAAAGATTTCTATTTCTTAATTCAATATAAATTGAAAGAGTATGCACATTTTCCAAAATTGGGTCCACACAATTTAGCTTTCAAATAAATTGCACTGGTGAGTGCATTTCAACATAGGAAGGTGTCAACTGACTTAATTTCTAAACCATTTAATGTGATAATAATGGGCATGCTATAAAGCTCATAGTAAAAACTAGCAAGCTACTACAACAGTTTTCTTAACTTGTGTTACATGAGTGCACATATGGAGAACATTTTGACCTCACAGTTCCACTTGCATGCAATAACTGTGAGCGGGCAGTAGGCTGTGTGGATCACAAAAGCACAGAAAGAGCACATTGTAAATCAGGAGGATCTGTAAAATCTTTATAATATAATCAATACTGTTATACTATATCAAAATCCAGATCTTTTTTTTATTATGTGATGGTGGCAGGACATCGACAAAGGATTTTCTAAAATTCATCCTGTGTTTTTGATGGCAAATTAAATTAAACAATAACACATCTTTAAAACTGTTTGTTCTGACTACCTAATTGGCTGCTAAATTTGACATTGCTCAATCTGCAGTGGTGACCTGCTGTTTCGCTGTCAATTACGGTGAGTTAGAAGCGAAAGTGTGACCTCACCCAAACGATCACATGTGCCAAAGTCACCCTGCAGAAATGACATCATGGATAATGATGTCATCCCAGGATTCCAGACCCTCTCCCGTTCCTGCTTAAATGCTTTTAGGCTTGGCTGTAGACACACACACTCACACGCACAAAAAACACTAAAGCGTGTGCATGCTTGTATGCTTGCCCTCTCGCAAACACAGACGGGTGAGCACACACACGTGCACACGCATGAAACTAACTCAATGAGCCTCACCCTAGACTGAGTCGTGATTTTAGCAAGACAAACACACAGCAGATGCGATAAGGATGTCATTTGGCCTCAGAACAAATAAAGCAAATCTTCAGAACTAAATATGCCTAATAATAAGCTTGTAAACCTTCTGTAAACCTTTCTGACAGAAGCCAGGCGACAGCTTCTCATATTCTACCGTGCCAGGAAAGAAACTACTTTAAATCAGACTCAAAGTATAATCACATCGAGCCTACTTTTAAATGGCCAAGAATAGTCTTGTAGGCCACTGTGTTAATTTTCTGTGGTTTATATGCAGTTTAAAAAAAAAAAGAAGTAAAACAGGGCCTTCCTTCTGAGTGTGACAAGAGATGTGTGTTTATGAAGAGGCTTTCAGCAGAGTCTGAATATAAAGATGGAGTCTGAATATAAAGATGGCTATATTATCTGGATTCATACTGAACTTCTATAGTGCTCAGATGACAAATTTGTTGAAACGGTCATGCTTCTGTGCATTCGTTTAGATAGGCTAAGCTAAAATTTTGTGGTATTATGATGGCAGCAGTGGATTGCAATTAAACTAACTTGCGTCGCCCTCTCTCTCTCTCTCTCTCTCTCTCTCTCTCTCTCTCTCTCTCTCTCTCTCTCTCTCTCTCTCTCTCTCTCTCTCTCTCCCTCTCTCTCTCTCCGTCTCTCTCTCAAACCCGAACACAGGCTCCCCCACGGGCTCTGTGCCCAGTGCCTGACCTTAGTAAATACGTGGCTAATTTGAAACATGTGGCGGCAAATTGGAAACACTGAGCTTTTAAAACTGTGGACTTTTCTTTTGCACATGCTAATTCCTCCCAGGAGATCCCATCAGATGAAATGACCCAAAACATGTCAAATGTTGGGGCGACATTTGGGCCCACGGGGTGGAGAAGGGTGGGAGGAATAAAGGGGTTGGGAGGTGGGGGAAGCGACTGGAAGGGTGGACAAAGAGGTGCTGAAGGGCAGAGGAGTGTGTGAGAAAGGGTGGGTTTAAAAGGGGGAAATTCATTCAAGTCATCCCTTAATAAAACACCACTGCTGCTCTCCTCCCTCTTTTACTGTCTTCCCTCTTTATCTGTCACTTACTCGCACATGTACACATACACACACATACACATATATATACACACGCCTCCCACGCACAGGTGGAAATTCTTAGTGCTCTACCTCCTGTTCAAGGGAGAGCTGCCTGTTCCATGTAGGACAACAGGTGCATGCAAGGCAGGAGTGCACATGCGCTGGTTCACGTGTGTCTGAGTGGGTGTGTGCGTGCGTGCACGTATTCACAAAACGACTCTTTATTTTGAGAAGTGCAGAGAAGCAGGGAGAGTGTGAGCTTTTGGCCGGGGTCCAAATCTCACTCTGGGTGGACTCCTTGTCCAGCCCCCTCAACACTGCAAAAAAAGTACACCTCACCTTCTAAATTAGTCTTATAATCCTGTTCGTTTTTTTTCTCACAGTCCTTTTTCCCCCCCCAAATATTTTTTGTGTTTATTTTGAGAAAAAACAGAAGCAGTTTAAATATCATGACAACTTTCTGCAGCATTTTGTTTTACTTCATTAACATTATTTTTACTCTCATAAAGTAAAAGGTTGTCTAAAGAAGGTCTGGCTAATGCTGCACTGCATTGACAAGATTAACCTAACCTAATTAATTGTTTCTGGCTTGGTAGATGGTAAAGCTATGCAAAAAATATAATTTGTCAGTAGTTATAAGACCATTTTATCTTATGTTACATCAGTGTTTTAAAATTGTGTACCTAATGCTTTCAAGAGGCATATTTTTTACAGTAAATGCTCTCCCCCTATGCTTGGCACAGAGATGAGGGCTCCAGTTTTCCAACAATCTGGAGGATCTCTATCCCGCTTCGTGTCCACAGACGAGCTTCCTTGTTGGTCTAAATTTAGCCCTGGTCCCCTCAGGAGGCTGGAGCAGGTGGAGGTGACAGGGGCCCTGGCCTGTACTCATGGGACAGACGGATAACTCCATGACCAAAGCCCCGGCCCTTAAAATCTAGTTATAGAGCTGATAATGACATCCCCACTTTAGCACACACACCTCTAAAAGTGAGTCTGTTATTGCCTCAGTCTGATGGTTATAATCTGCGTCATGCTATCGTACAACCCCAAGCTGAAAACAACAGATTTCACTGGCAGACTCTGAAACCACTTATCAAAACTCTTCAGCAGCACCACATGAAAACCTCCAACCATGCCTCAATATTTTGAGACTTGCAACATGTAATTTGAGACCAGCTTTTGTGGGCACACATTCTCCAAAGCACACCATTGTCCTCTCTATAGAGGATGGCGAAGCACACCAAAAAAATGCTGTAACTTTACCTTTTCACCAGAATGACTAGATAACTACTACTACACATCTATCCCTACCATTTCTCATTTCAGAAACTTGCTGATCCCCATATTGCTGGCCCATTCACCAGGATGACATCATTGGCTCTGGTCGTGCCAACTGTGCTCAATAAAGCCCAGGCGTGTTTCAGTGTGGGAGTGCCTCTGCTGCACTGAGACTTGAAAGACACGAGTGAGAAGATCTTTGTATTAAATTAGTCATGACAAAAATTATTGCTTGTCACCGGTTCTCATCAAGTAATTGTGAAGACATCCTTTCATCCCTGCAGTGGATGTTAATTTAAAGCTTTGATAAGAAAGGCGAACTACCGCATGATGATGCCTTTTACTAGCCTATAAAACTGTTCGCAGTGGGCTCTATTTAAAGGATTACTTTGACATTTTAGCAATATGTTTGGTTGCCTTATTGCCAATTAACCAGTTAGCTTAGCTTAGCATTAAGACCATGGATGTATTAGAAGAGTTGGATAGGGTGCTGCCACTGAGCCTTGCAGCCAATATTTCCCAGTAGTCACTCGCAGTACTGCAGCTAAAAATCCCCCTGCAGCCCAAAAAGTATTTTCCCCATAGGTCACCATTGTAAAAGTGGTCTGTTAAACTGTTGACAGGACACCTCGGACTGCAAACAAGGTCAATCAGACTTTTTCTATTGGGATTTTTTGATCCACGAAAGTTTTATATTTGAAAAACATTTCTCGAGCTGAGAAAAGTGATTTAAAAATCTGTGACGTCATGACAATGTAAAGTGTATGGGCTGAGCAGGAACTCGCAGGTGGGGCCAGTGGGAGAAACACCACTGCACATATACAGTGGGCCACACAATGCCGAAGCAAACCCAGAAACTAGGAAGTTTTTTTGGCAAATGCACCAGCAAAGCAATTCTTATTAAACTGAATGGGCGCCATTTTAGGTCCAGTATCCAGCTCTTATAATAAATCCATGATTAAGACCAAAATCCACCTTAAAGAACCTCTAAAGCTCACTCATCAATACATTATATCTCATTTCTTTAATCTGTATAAAAATGAAACTGTAAAAACAACACCTTGTGATTTTGAGGGGGCTCATGTGCTGGACTATTTCTTAAAAGTCACGGCTCCTGGCCAAGAATAAAGTCCCACACATAAATCTTAAGTTTCTACATTTCACTTTCTTTTCTTTTTCTTTTTGTCAACAAATCTCATCTGCAGAGCCAAACCAACAATGTATTAGTCCGACTTACAAAACTTTTGTTTTTATCCCTGATGTTTCTTGTATTCATCAACCGCTGTTGTTTTCCAAAACCTATTTAAAACCTATTTAAAACACATAAGTCAGCCACACCACTGAACTGGGTGACATTTTCCTTCACCCCGAAGATTACGGTCACGTTTTTTTGTTTCAAAACGGCTCCAAAGACTAATAACAGCAATCATGTTTTCAGTCTCCAGAGAGTAGTTCTGTGTTGGGTAGATGCCACTGGAATGCAGTTTACAGTGCTTTACGTGCTTGTTGCTATCAAGAGGTTGTGTTCAAGCCCCCAGGAACAGAACCAGGCTGTGAAGCCAATTTAACATAGAGGCCAAACCGTGTAATTACAACTTCCGGGTCCATGATGAAACACACACGCCCAAAAAGCATTTTTCAGTAGAAGCAGGATAAGGCTTTCTGGCACAACTTAACTTACTTCCAAGGTGCACAGAAACAGGAAAATAATCTAAAAAGGTCCAAAATCCAGCAACACTTGTGGTATATAGAACAACTTTACATTGTTTTGGTTTTCAGCCTTTAACAGGGTCATCATGAAACACATTACAAACAATATTTAAATAGTGTAGGTATGTAGCAATGTATTTTGAACTTTTTAGGTATTTTAAAACACACATATGTAAAAGACAACCAATCATTTACATCCATCCCTATTTCTAAAAAGCATATATAAAAGACAACCAATCATGTGCATCCACTATATTAAAAAAACAAACAAAACATATATAAAAGACAACCAATTATGTACATCCATCGTAACATTTGGAAGGTCTAAAAGAGCTGCATGATTAAATTATTCCCATTCAAGTGAGCAAGGAGCCACCGGAAGTCAGCCAGCTTGATCAGAGGAAGTTTCGGATGAGCTGGAGAAAAACTCTTATGCGTGTGCTCAATAGGCCCAAAAACATGACAGCATGAGGAAGCCCTCTGAAACATGACAGAAACACGTAGGATTTTCTTGGCTTCATGCACCATTGAGCAACCTTCTTTGGAATTAATCATCCTTGAATACAGTATCTAGTTTTCCCTAATACAATCCATGGTTGTTGAAACACAACAAGCTAACCAAGCACTGTGAAGTGAGATGCATTCCTGCATAAGTGTAATGGTGGCTGCTTCACACTGAACTACTCTCTGAAGAGTAGACTGAGATTGAAATGTGATCACTGTCTTTGGAGTCATTTCCAAAAACTATAACATGACTGTAATCTTCAGGGCAAGGGAACATATCACCTGGTGTGAAAGTATAGATTGTTGTCGTTTTTTTAATAGATTTAGGGAAAAAATTGAAGTTGTTAGGAACTCATAATGTAATAACTGTGAAAAATGTAATACAAAAATGTAATTACAACTGATAATGTTATAATCTGCCAATAATGTAAAAAAAGAAAGTGAGTGCAAAAAGACAAAACAAGTTATTACATTATAAGCATTATAAATGTAATTACCCAAAATATATTGAAATAACCAATTCAAATGTAATGCTCTGAAGTCTAATATGGGCAGTATTTCGTACAAACCACCTTTTCCATCCCAACATCACATCATGGCCCATGTCCCATGTCTTTTTAAGTATAGGATTGCCATTCAAATGCAAACCACATACAATTGTTCCTTTATGTGTATTTTATGTGTATTATGCACTGAAATAATACACACTGTCTCAGAATCCACCTCTGAGAAAGACCAAAGCCAAAAACACAAACAAGATATTGTCAAATCTAATTCAGCCTATGAATGCATAGTTAAAATAAATGTACATATAATATATACAGAATGTTGCAAATTGTTTGTCAGAAATAAGAACCTTGACCTGTAAATCAGTCTATGAATAGTGGTGGGTGAATAGTGGTAGATGTTACACAACAGGCCCTTTTCCTTTTGAAACATCTAAATGCAACCTATTTTTTGAAAAATAAGATTATTATGAGAAAACTCTGCACTACTAGCAAAAACCTCAACAAATGTGCTCAACAGCAGATGTCATACAGTGTGAACATTAAAACAGTTTTTAAATAAATAAACGTCAAGCATTTAAACTGACTATACAAACCATGTCCAAAATGTTGCTTTGAGTGCTTTGAATAGCATATTTGAAAATTGCAACAATATTTATAAAAAATAAAGGCAGTGTTGATATTCAGCATATAATCCTATTCCACTACTGTAGTAATCCATATCAAGGCCATTATTGCTTGACTAAGCAAAGAGAAACAACAGTCCACCATTACTTTATGACATGAATGCCAGTCATTCCAGAAAATTTCAAGAGCTTTGAAAGTTTCTCCAAGTGCAGTTCGAAAAACCATCAAATTCTGTGATGAAACAGGCTCTCATGATGACAGAACAGGAAGACCAAGAGTTCACGGTGGTGCAGCAACTTCATTAGAGTTACCATCCTCAGAAATTGCCACATAATGGCACCTCACATTAGAGCCCACATCAGCGCTTCTCATAGTTCAAGTAGCAGACACACATCAAAATCAACTGTTTGGAGGAGACTACATGAATCAGGCCTTCATGGTTTCATTGCTGCAATGAAACCACTACTGAGGGAAACCAATTAGAAGAAGAGAATTGCTTGGGCCAAGTAACACAAGGAGCCAGCATTAGACCAGTGGAAATCTGCACTTTAGTCTGATGAGTCCAAATTTGTGAATTTTGGTTCCAAACGCTGTGTCTTTATGAGACGTGGAGAAGGTGAACGGATGGTATCTACATGTGTGGTTCCCACCATAAAGCATGGTGAAGGAGGTGTGTTGGGACAGTTTTGCTGGTGACCCTATTAGCAATTTATTTTCACACATGCATGGCTACCACATCATGGTGCAGCAACACATTCTCCTATCTGTTTTTAAATAATAGCACCTTCATTTGTTTTCCACGTGGACAATTACCTTGAACACACCTCCAGCCTCTGTAAGGGCTATTTGACCAAGATGGAGAGTGATGGAGTGCTGCATCAGATGACCTGGCCTCCACAATTACAAGAGCTAAAACCAAATGAGATGGTTTGGGTTGAGGTCGAGCACAAAGTGAAGGAAAAGCAGCCAACAAGTGCTCAGCATTTGTGGGAACTCTTTCAAGATTGTTGGAAAAGCTTTCCAGGTGACGACTTAATGAAACTTTGAAAGAATGTCAAGAGTGTGCAAAGCTGTCATATTTTGCTTTGTTTACACTTTTTTAATTGTTATTATTTTAGTTGTTTCATAGTTTTGTTGTTTGCAGTCTGTAGAAAATAGTAACAATTAAAGAAAACCCATTGAGTGAGTAGGTCTGTCCAGACTGTTAGTGTATATGTAAGATAATAATTTGATCCATATAGAATAGAGTTAGTACTGTGTATTGTGTGCAAACTACATAAAGTACTTATTAAAGGTTTGTGCTAGTAATGCTACAAAGCCCTCTCAGAACTACCTTTTGTCTTGTACAGACAGGTTCACACACGCTTTCCTTTAGTTTCTGCAGTTTTTGTTGTTGTTGTTATGAAAGAAAAAACTTACAGAACAGGATGATCCACTACCATTAATGGACAGAATTACAGTTTCTGACAAACTATGCATTCATAGGCGGAAATACACTTGCCAATATTTATGTTTTTGGCTTTGGTCTTTTTTTTCTTGGTCTTCTTGTCCTAGTTGATTCTGAGACAGTGTGTATTATTTAAGTGTATAAAATAAATAAAAAACACATAAAGGAACAATCGTATATGTGTTTTGCATTTGACTGGTAATCCTATACTTAATTTAAATGTGACTCATGCAGGCCATGATATGATGTTGGGAAGAAAAATGTCACATTATTACATGTTTAACAAAAAGTTGCCACTCAACTCAAAATTTAATAACTTGCACAACATTTAATAACTTATTGCATTAGGCACAAGAAGCACAAAAAGCTAATATGATTTACACTCACCATTTTTACTACATTATTGAGAGATTATTATATCATCTTTTTTATTACATTATGTTCATTTATTACAGTATGACTCTGCACATGAGATTTGTTGATAATAACAAAAATATAGAGAATCAACAGCCTTATCCTTTAAACAAAAAAGATACAGTGTGTTAATTCATGAAATTCAGGAGTACTGGGTGACTTTTGTTGCCTTTGGATGGAGCCAGGCAGTCAGTTGACCTTCTCATCTAAAATTTGACAGGAAAGCAAATAAGCATATTTACTGAAAGGTAGAACTATTCCTTTAAACTAATTTGTTTATCAGAATTTCACCAGAAGTCTCAAATATAAGCGTGTTAACAATGGACAATGGAGCCAAACACATTTCAGACAGCATGTGGCACTCGACCGTGTACTGGTTTTAATCTTAATGACAGTGTATGTCTGGGCTTTGTGGTGTTATGGTAGCAATAATGTTGGGTAATTAAACTAACTTGCCCCTCAGTGCCCATCCCCTCCCTGAGTCTTCACCACACCTCCACTCTTCTTTCTCTGCCCTCACATCACACCACTACTTCTGTGAAAACTAGCTTGCCTCTTTCTTTGTTTCTGTCTTTCTGGCAGTCTGTGTCTATCCCTCTCATTCTCCTTGCCTTGCTCTCTGTGAGTACTTGTGCTCGCACGGCAGTTTGGACGATGGTCTGGGTATAGCGGGTGTGTGTCAAACAGCACCTTCCCTCTGAGGAAAAATGCACAGGGAGGGCTGCAGGAGGAAGAGGAGGGGGAGAAGGAGGAGGAGGAGTGGGTTGGAGGGGGGCACACACACTCACACACATAGCACAAACACACATACACTGCATGGTGATGTCATCTAAAATGACATCATCCCATGGAGGGGAGCCAAGGGACCTGATGGGTTAGCATCCTCCAGTGAGTAAAAGGGAGAGAGTGACAAGGAGACAGAGAGAGATAGAGAGAGAAAGGAAGACTTAAATAAAGAGAAAGGAGGAAAAAAGGAGAATGGACTATGTAAAAGAAACAATGACTGTGATCTGAATTCCCATTCCTTGTTTTCTACATGACTGCCAACCACACATCTCTTTAAGAAATACTTCCTTCATTTCCATCTGCAGGTGTTACCGTCCTGAGGGAAGTATGCATGAGTGCAGCTAAAGTGCAGTTAGAGTGCAAGTGAATCAATACCAGTCAGCTAATACACACACATCATACACTCAAGCATATTATCTACACACAAATACAAATGCATGTATACCATATGTGGAGTGTATGAACACATGCTTTATGCACAGCAGCACATGTACACGTGGACACATGGTCATGCTTGGTCTCACAAATAAACACACTCTCACACACACTGGGTGCTCAGCAGGGACACCTGTGTCTCTGCGTGTTTCCATTGTTGTCCACTTGGCTGTGCTGTGCTCCACACTGTGCTCCCGGCATGCCTGCCATCTGAAACCAGACACCTATGGACCAGCATCCTGCCTGAGCGATACGTACACTGCTCCTTCTCTGGAGCCACTACCGATGCTGAGGACATTCCACTTGGCACACACAGACATATTCTTTATAACAGAAAATTCTATTTATTTATTGCTGTGATAGCAAAATTGTGATTGTGCCCACTTTTCTTTGTAGCTGGTGGTATCTTTCAAATACTTTGATGAATTGCCCCTAACACTCAGAGTTTCCTTTTAAGACAGTGTCTCAGATCAGATGAAAGCTGGTCTTTCTAATACACAATGATTCAATCTTTCTTATCGCTCACTGCTGTCAGTGGCAAACTGACTCAACAGTATAAATAGAGAGGCATGCAGTGTGGAACAGAGAAGAGCAGGGATGAGAGATAGGAAGGGAATGAGGGAGGGCTCGTCGTGATGTGAGGGTGTGAGTCCACACAATGGAGGAAAAATGTGGTCATTCACAATCAAACAAATAACCAGCAAAGACAAAACAGGGATATTATCTGTTTTGCCCTGACTGGCATCTATTCTTAACAGGATTATTACTCACAGCCATAAATGTGATGCAAGCATGGGCTACACAGATTTGACGGCCTTCTATTTTGTCACATTCTCATCAAGTCCACGGATGTCCCTCTAACTTTTGCTTCATTGCAATAACTTGTGCTCAACTAACAAGGGAGGTGCACTTGGAACAGAGAAGAGGAAGCAGGTTATTTTAGTGTTTACTTCCTCTTTATCTCCCTTCACTTTGGGTAGCGTTTTGTTGGAATGATCGCTTGCAGTCTTTCTCATCCCTGATTTCAAAAACACAGCACATGTCATGCAGACTATCTGATGAACAGAGTGGGTTAATAATTCACAACCCCTCACATGCATTTACACACATAGTGTACATAATGTATGACCAACACTCTGGTCCCTCTCACACACACACACACACAGCACGTTTAAATCTAATTTAAGCTTTTGGGGTTAAAGTGATCATCAAAATGTTTATATAAATCAGGGCAAATTGCACTGCCATCACCACAAACACACAGGCTATTTTTGGTCTTATTTGGTGTATCTGTGCCCAGTCCAAACTCCATCCACTCTTTCCTACCTTCTTTCTTTTCTCTGTATGTTGGTATATATTGGTATGGCAACATTGGCACAGGCCCACTCCTACTCTCTTCCGATCTTAGTCATACGCCTCACTCATGAAGCACCAGCTGAAGCCGTCCAATACTGATATGTTTGATCGCTCCTGTGTGCCTTCATCGCTGTTGCACGCGCGTGCTGACCACATGCCATTGGAGCCTAAACCCAGCTCTCAACGGACAGTAAGGAGGAAACAGGATTCAGTTTGTCTCCTTGCATTATCCAGTTCTTCAGGTAGGTTCA
This sequence comes from Scomber scombrus, assembly GCF_963691925.1. Lineage (NCBI taxonomy): Eukaryota > Metazoa > Chordata > Actinopteri > Scombriformes > Scombridae > Scomber > Scomber scombrus. The sequence continues at coordinate 10,287,613 of NC_084982.1, forward strand.
GTTTGAATGCATCTAAGTAATGGTTCACCTTTCTTATGTCAAGAAAAAGGGAACATATACTGATGTGATTAGCCATTGTATTCAGGTGTTTGGCTCAGGTCGCTAAGTTACCTGTTGATTCCCATTGTGCTGAGCAGGAAGGCACAGGGAACTTATCACAGGAATACTTGCTATCCCTGTGGACGCCAGCCCATAAGCGCTTTGTGAATATGGGACAGCTTTTGTGCATTTAATCGTGTTGCACTGAGGGAGTACATATGTGACTTCCTGTCAGCTTGTCAGGTTTTGCTATCTATATTATATAACACTACACCAGATACAAGATAATAAGCATGTTGAGAATTCAAACTGATTAATTTGCTTCTAGTTCAACATGACTGCCTCTACACTTGAATCAGTCCCCTTACACTTACACACTTCTATCCTCATGAAGAAAACTGAGCCACATGACCTCTGTTTTAGAGGCTAGGGGGTTGCCTGTGAGCTGATGGCTTTTAAGGCACAGTGAGATCTGGTCCTTTGTGATTCATGTGACAGCAAGAGGATCTCTGTCAGAGCCCAACTGGTTGTTCCAAGAAGAAGGAGGAATGATCACAGCAGCTAATAACAGTTTCAATGTACATATGGGCCTGTTATGGTTTTGAGACTGACTTGGTAAAGAAGGCCTTCACTGTAAGACTCGCCACTGACATCCTCTCAGGGGACACTTTTACAGTTTATTATTTTATTTTATGTTGTGTTATATCACTGTGTATTCCGGACAATCACTTTTTCTTTATTCATGTGCCTAACTTTGGTCAACTTGTTCCTTTTCTATTAACTTTCATTGCACTGTACTTCACATAGGCTACTGTACTTTATTTTTATGTAAAGCATTTCAGAAAAAATGCTTATTAAATCTAGTTTGTCATGTATCTTAGTAAAGCTGTACCGTTAAATGCACCCTACCGCTTTATATTATGGTACAGACTGTAACTGACTGACTTTGCACGCTCAACATCTCTGAATGTAAGTTGTGACAGAGACAAAGATGGGAAGAGAATAGGAAGACCTTTGAACTTAGGCAGGCAAATTGCCATTAAAAAGTATAAAAGGAGGGGTCCAGAGAAGGGCTCTATGTATCCTCAGCCCCACTCCCAGCTAAATAAATGGCCAACGGTTTATTTAAGGGGACAAATAGCTCAAACAGTCTCTAATTATCCCTCAATCGAAGGCAAGGATTTTCTTCTCCTGCCTTTTTTTTCTCCTCCTTTTCTTTCCTGTGTGTGAGAGAGCAGCATCGTTCCAACTCACCAACCAGCGGTCTCTGTTGACCTAGTTCTGCTCTGGACACCGGGTGCTTTACAAGGGACAGGCCTCACCCGTTGTCTCCACTCCTGGGCCCGTAGACACACAGGCCAGGGGAGTAAACATTATTAACTCAGAGAGAAGCTCTACGCGCTCACATCTGTAACCTCTCTGACATTTTATCCATCAGGTTAATTGAGTGAACAACATTGATCTTGGATGCGTCCCCAACTGACAAGGATAACAGTGACAGTGATGATGTTGGCATGCTGGCAGTGCATTTTCTGTCTATAGCATGTGGTGTCATGTGAAGTGTGTCATGCAACTGTTTGAGACTTAAATGTGATTCATTGGAAAATTACAGTCACTCCAAACCCATAAGATGCAGGGCAGTAGGTTCATTTTGACTTCACTGATGACTAAACTAAAGCTGAGACTCATATTGGGCTGCTTTTAAGTTTGGTCTACATTAAATCTGTTTTGTGAGCACTAAGTCTGTATATCTAAACAGACTGTTTAAGAAAAATATTTTATGTATTATCTTCATCATATTTCCACGTGTCATATCTCTACAGTACTAACCTAAAAAACCTTCCTTACATGTTGTGACTCTAAAATATGTATCAGTGTGTAATGAGCACGTGTTGTTACGCACACCACACAAACTGCTGAGTTTTTCGTTTTGAGTCATGTAGATTTCTCCCACACAATATGATATTTCAGTTGCTGTTCATATTCTAAATATCTGAACCAAGTTTTTGTTTGTTTTTTGCTGTTTTTTTACAGGTATGAAGATTTTACCTATCCTCTAACGCACGTGGCTGTGCCCCTTGTGTTTCTGTAAACGCTTCAGATAGAATCGACTACAAAGTCGAATCAGTAAAATGTTGTAAACAGCTGCCTCAAAGCGCAGTGGGCGGGGGGAGAGATTTGGACCCATTCGTTATTAACATCCACTCAAGATTGAAGACGTGCAATATTTGGCGACCTTATTGATCCATCTCTTTAATTCAAATTAAAGTCCTCTTTATTTGCATGAAAGGATATGAACTACTGATCACAAAAGCAAGCGTCTAAACAGGTCGTTCTTTATAGACGTTTACACAGGAGAGAGGTCTGGCCTGCTGCATGTGCAACTTGGAGTTCATCAAAAACTTTATATAAGAGTTCATTAAAGATGCCTTTTACGCACATCGGCCTTATATTTCCCATAAATCAGCAGTCAAGTGTAAAAGTACGAAAACAGAAAAACGCACAGGGAGAGTGCGCAGAAAACTTACACAAACTTGCTCAATCAACTGTTGTAGGATAGGAGGGGACTTGAATGTTTCAAAGTAGAAATTATAAAAATCCCCTCAACTACTTTTGGCGCCTTTATTGCAGTCTTGTTCTTCATCGTTGACCTTAAAGGCGAACCGCAGCCCATCAGATTATAGCGCCTGATTACTGTGTCGTGTTTGCATTCTGACTGTGCATCAGCCCACACACCGGGCAAATATTCAAATACTGCTGCATAACTGTGAGTGTGACACTCCCAAAAACACACAAACACACACTCAGAGAGAGAGGGGGGGGGGGAGTTTTCAGCTTTGTCAGATTATCTGTTTAATTTGCGCACGGAACACAGGAACCCAAGTGTATGTTACCAGTTATGCAGAGTCACTATGTGGAAATAATAGCAAATAGGTTTACATTGTCAGACATTTTTATTATGTATTTAAATCCTGTCACTCTGGTTTTCGATGTAAAGAATATGTTTAAAATGCGCTTATGACAGTTTAATATTTGTTGCTTTGCCATAGGTTGGCGATATCGAATGGTGATCATCTAATTGAATAATTAAGTCCCATGTCCAATCAAACCTTTTGTTTTGCCAAAAGATAAAAAAGTAACTCCATGAGATTTCAAACAATTGACAAACCGCAGACAGTTTCAATATTTCATCAAATAATCAACATGAATATTTACATATCCACACTCAGCAAACACTGCATACCTTTTTTTCTCTATGGGTCCGAATTAACTGCAAACTGACTCTCGAAATACTCAAAAATTACCACAAAAACTAACGAGTAACATTTGGTGTGAGTAAAATAGGCATTGGTTGTATTTTTTCCTTTTTATGTTATATTTTGTTTTATGCCTGTACATAAACAACACTTTAATTGTCAGTGTGGCACAAATAAGACATCTGCAGCCCACGCCTTATTACAGCCTGACCTGTGACGCATGGTTTCTGAGAGAGAATTACACCGCTTAAAACTTGAGGTTTAAAATATACTCACCTCTTCATTTAAGACGTGGTGGTGCCGTGCTTGCTGGAAGATAAGGACGCTGACAGTGAGGATACAAGTAACCTTTTTAAAATCATGCTTCTGATAACAAGCAGCACTTTTTACGCTCTGGGTTTCGACCATACAGGCTCTTACTGTGATTGAAGCTTCATTCCCTTTCCTTACACTTTGAGGGGGAGATGGCAGGATTGGTGGACAAGCTGTATATTTTCTTTTTTAGTGAGCAAACTACTGAAATCCCTTTTGCTTTATGTGGCCTCTAAAGAGTTTTACATGTGTGTTTAATGTATTTTACGCGTGCAGACGATGAGCATAGTGTTTTTTCTCCAGCCCACGTAATTACACTCTGTGTACACTCAGCTTGTGAGGCTTTAAGTTTATTGAAAAGCTGCTTTTGCAACATTTCTTAAAGCTGTCCTGTACGTGCCTTCATTTTATGTCAGGCTACTGGTAACCAGTACATTTCAGAAAGCTTTAAAGGGATTTTGTATAGGCCTGAAACTACACAGGCCTACTGTATACGTGCAGCTTATATCGTGTGACATCGTTTTTATAGATGATCTTGGTTCATACGTGCTGATAAAGCTGGTGCACTTATCAGACGTGTCCCTTTTGAGTTAATCCGCAGTCTTTGAAACGCACTTCCTTTTCACTATCATCTGCAGCCTTTTATCGTACCAAACATTTTGTCAAAGCCTTCCGCGTTGTGAGGTCAAAATACTTTCAAGGGCATTTTAGGAGCTGAAGGCACTTGCTGATTTTCATTTGTTACAAAGGTGATCTAAGCTGTTTCTGTGAAGCATATGTTGTCAGGCTGGATGGAGAGAGGGGCGTCTTGATGGTGACTTCACTGACACCAACAACTTCCTGACGCAACGCTACTGTAACAGCGCCGGGGAAACAGGGAGCTCACCTTTTTATCCGCTGAACATGATCCTATTTCTACATATAGCCGTCTCAGTTCACCCCCCCTCCCCTCGGCTCCAAGTACGATGACGGGCTCCTTGCATCAAAGAGTCTGTTTATCAGTTTTCAAAAACATAAAAAAAACACTTCGTTACACTACTTGTTGCGTTGCTTTACGCCACTGTCGTCGCCACCAGGAAGCAAGTCATCAAATAACCTGCCTTGAAAATGATATCCAAATTGTCTTCCCATCATTTATTTTATAACACATGCGTCCATCCAGAGAAAGTCAACTTTTACGCCACCTATAACCTGTGACACACAGTGTGTAACCTGCAGAGGAATAATGGATGGAGATAATCATTTCTCAACTTCAGTCTGGGGTTAAGGTTGAGGGAAAGGTGGATTCTATTAAAAGACTTTTTGCGTGTAAGGGAAATGTAAGTTTCTAGACTCCTACTCGTTGTTGAGGAAGCAGTAGTAACGCGTTACTGGGCATCTCGTTACCGCCCTGCGCTGTCCGGGAACTAGCAGAGTTTGAAGTCGAAAAGGCGTAGGCTGAATTGCGTTCTCGTTTTTAAGACTCCTGCTCGATGAAGTAGTAACATAGAGGAAGCCTGTGAGCACAAGTGAGAGCAATGAAGGAAGCCTGTATGCGATTCTGAATCTGTAGTTCTGTAAAGATATCCAAGTTACCGAGCCGGGCTATGCAAATGTCTCCGTTCCTGTGCGCGCACTGGGCGCACCGACTAGTAGCCTGATCTTGGGTAGCCTATCGGACCCGGGCACCGTGTACTGTGTAGCTTTTCCACTTCACATTGAAGGGATGCTGGTCGTCCCAGACACGTGAGCTGAGCTGATGAGACGACTTTATCGCGGATTTGGATGAGGGGTTTTCTGTGCGTTAATGGCCAGGCGTGCGAACTAGGCTATGGTGCGCTCAGATGCGTGTGTGTGTGTGTGTGTGTGTGTGTGTGTGTGTGTGTGTGTGTGTGTGTGTGTGTGTGTGTGTGTGTGTGTGTGCGTGTGTATTTTTCTTTCTCTCTCTCGGTCGCTCTGTGTATCCACCGCTCCGCCTCCCCCTTTTCGCAACATTGACGCAACCAAAAATACTGGAACAAAAGAAACAACTTCCTTGAAGCTTTGCTGAAACTGCACTTAGTCGGAGAATGGAAGCTTGTTGTCAACTTGCCTGGATGGAAATGTCGAGGTGAGGGTGTCACCAGTGGCCGGCTGGCAGCGAGAGAGATGCAGTCGATCACTCCGGAACGCATCCAGGCGATCGAGTAAGTGCCATTAAACATTCAGTGGAGTAATTTCAACTTTTGTTGTGTGACCTCCTGACTAGTTGAGTTTGCCGTTCAGTGTCAATCACTACACCGTTTTTGGTCGATTCTCTGCGACACTAGACACAAAGTAAAGTCTCTTTAAGGTAATGCTGTCGAACTGACGAGGTAATATAAGTTATAGGCCTAACATATTTCATTGTGGGGGATGATGATGTGCATGATGTTTTCAAAATGACAAGTTTGTACTCTTTTTCAACAATTTGATATTTGGAAGCCATTGACAACGAGGCTTTATCCCCACTGCTGTCAAAGGTTTAGTCCGTGTAATGTGAAGGAGAAATCAGTGTAAATGAGGTAAATGTTGTCAACCACTAATCGAGTAAAGATAAACGGGCTGTGCATTGACAAGTCTTCAGCACGGACTAGCAGTTTATTATTTGTTATTCATGCAGCACCCTTGAGCAGTCGCCGGTTGCATGAAGATCCTTGTGATCGACAAACATGTCCACAACAGAGCTGTGCGAGATTTTTTATTTTTTATTTTAAAAAGCCTGGATGTGGTGTGGTCTTTTTAGGTTATGTGTCTAACTTTTGCTTTGAGGTTCAATCCGCAGTTTGGGCGGACGAGCACTCTGCTTTGTCGCGTCGGTGTTTTCACTGCATGAACAAAGGACTGGATGGAGTAGTCGGCTCGGCACAGAACGTCGGTGGAGAGCAGGCGGGCTGTTTACAATAATAACACGATCGGCGTGACGTCACGTGACGGACAGCCGCCTCAGCCAACCGGGAGGCCGCTTAGCCATCAGCAACACGCTATATTTGGAAAGTGGTTACATCATCCAGGTACAAGAGAGGACTGTGGAGGGAGGGACTTCCGCAGGAATTCTCAATTTGTAGTCCAGAAACAAGACAATGAACAGATTAGTTTTGTATTTGGGGGCTTTAATTCACATTTTTAGAGTTTACCTACATTTACACAACCTGTGTCACCTCTTTTATTGCCTAGATGCTGTTAGGTGTGCCTTAAACACTATGAGGCTTATGACTCTGTCAGCACAATGTATGATGAGGTAGGCCAAACCTTATAATTTAATGTCATTCATCCATATGTCCAAATGTCTGTTCAACAGCCCACTCATTAAATGTTTACTGGTCACCAAGTGAACTAGAAACTAGTGATTCGAGGTTTAATACTACACATATTGAAACTGCAATACTTCTGAAGGTTCAGTTTAGCAGCAGTTTAAAGCTACAGATTCCTCTCCCATTTACTGCTCATTTGCAGCCACACAGAAGCATTATTATTGCCACCAACTCTCAACATAGAGATTAGTCGTCAGTCTCCATGCCCTCGGTTCCCATAATGCTCAGTGAAATATGGCATGAGTTGGTCAATAATAACAAAATTCTTGTTAAACATTACATTTGCAGGTAGACCATAGGTTTCAGTACTACAAATGTTTTTATCATGTGAGAGAGCACACAAAGCTGCAGTAAAACAGAACGTGTGTTCCAAATGATTTTCACTGATAGATGCTGTTCAGAAAGTCTCCAGGTGGCCTGCATACAGATTAGTCAGGAACTACTGTAATCACCTGCCAGCTGCCTTTGTGACAAGCTGCATTACTGCTTTCCAATTGTGATTGTTTTTTTAGTATATTATAATTAGTATTATATTAGACTGTGATATAATAATACTGTAGCCTGTAATGTCTTCAATTGTCTAAATTGTACTGTAACAAAAATATTTTCTTCAGTTTATATGAACATTCCCTGTCTTACATAAAATTCAAAGTTATGCGCTTATCAACGCAAAGTATCAGAGATACTTGCTACTATTGCTTGATATAACTTAAATTTACCTAAATTTAAAGTATTGCCCATCGCTATCAAGTACTAAAATAATTGAGTCACTTTCCGCTCTTCACACTATTTTTCATGACAGCATTAGATCATTAATTACAAGCAGTGCACTTGAAACAAGCAACCTAACCTCATTACAAGAATCAAGACGAAAAAAAGGCCTCAGAGGGCAATATGTATTTTCTTTTCATCTTTATCTTGTCATTTCAACAGTCACTTTGCATCGCCACATCTAAGATAACTAATTGTAATCTTGTAGTTTCAAATGTGTATTGAAAATGTAGGCCTGAGAGATTTAAATCTTTGAGTGTATTAAATACCGTTTATAGTGGAAACTGGTGTGTCATGTTTGCTGTAAATTGTTTCTGGACATATACTTTGGAAACAAGCACTAATTCTAAACATTATCTAAATGCTGAAACAATGCTGAGCATACGGGATAGTGAACAAGACTCATGAATGCAATTTAGAGAATCCATGTAAGGCTTCACTGGTTTTTAGATGCTCTCTGGACTGAAAAATATCATTGTGTGCTGTGACCTAAACAGAGCCAGTTTGGGTTAATAGATAAAATGAGCATTTGAAAAAATATATAGAACTTGCAAAATACTGTTAAAAAAAAAGAAAGGAAAAAAAAGAAAAAAGAATTGTCCATTCAGGATGACAGGATGCTCTTGTCATGTGTGATCAACGGAAGACACCATAGCACACATCCTCCACACCACCCTATCTCACCCGGACAAAAAATGCAACCATGTAAGATAACTGTTCATTGACTACAGTTCAGCATTTACCACCATAGTTCCCTCCAGGATCATCACAAAGCTCAAGGACCCAGGATTAAACACCAACTTCCTGATGGGCAGACCCCAGGAGGTGAGAGTAGGCAGACACACCTCTTCTGCCCTCATCCTTAACACCTGAGCATCCCAGGGCTGCGTTTTGAGATGCCTGCTGTACTCACTGTACACACACGACACATGTGTAGCCATCTTCGACTCCTAAAAGATCATCAAGTTTACAGCTACGGTAGGCCTGAACAAAGATAACAATAAGAAGTAACTGCGTCCCCCTTAATATCAACGGGACCTCGGTGGAGAGGGTGGACAGCTTCAAGAACCCTGGTGTCCACATCACTGATGGCCTGACCTGAGAGCTGCATATTGACTCAGTAGTGAAAAACGCAAGGCAGACACTGTTTCATCGCAGATGGTTGTGGAAATTCTGGATATCCCCACAAATAATGAGGAATTTCTACTCCTGCACCATTGAGAGGGAACATCACTATCTGTTACAGAAACAGCACAGAACGGGACCACAAAGCCCTGCAAAGAGTGGTTTGTTGAGCTGAACATAAAATAGGTGGTGCTCTACCCTGCCTGCGCTGTAATAATTAGGCTTGGAGAATCATTAAGGATCCTCGCCAACCAGATAGCAGCCTTTTCTCTCTGCTGCATTTGGGAGGAAGGTACCAGATACACCAGATCAGCACTGAGAGGCTCAGGATGAGCATCTACCCTCAGGCCACTAGGATCCTAAATGAGGTCACTGCCTAAGATTGTCCCCCCATCATACACATATATTTATTCTATTTAAATTGTTTTTAATGCACAAATTAAAACAACTGGTGTGATTACATTTCACTGGGATTGTACCTTATATGATTCCATGCGACAAATAAAGTCAATTGATTGAGTGATAAAGCTCATGACTAATGTTAGAATAATACTGCTGGACATGATTTTGTCAGTGGCCTATACGAATACAGGACAGTTGTCTTCTTCCAAGACTTTCTGATGATTAGGGATAGTCTTATCTCTTACTGTAACAAGATTTTTTTAATTTAGCATTTCCGTTAAATTGCATATTATCTTGTTGTTATTGTCTATTTATATTAGTTTCATCAGGGGGCTCAGTGGACAAATAGCCTGTGGTGTAGCTGCTGTTTACAGCATGAATGAATCCTTTGGGACACACTGGATGCTTGTCTTCTTATGTATTTATCTTTTTATTTATTAGCACACTCATCATGAAATTTCAAGAGAATGTAGTAATATTTAGAGTGTAATATCTTCAATCACCGGTGTCAGTAGAAAAACAAATATCGCTGTTAACATTAGCCTTCCAAAACGTATTCTTCAAGGCCTTTTGGTAACTCTGCTGGCCTAGGATTATATCTTGCTTGTGTTTAGCCATCTCTGTAATCCCTCTCAGCAGTCTGCCTAAATCAAGAAAAAAAATACTGAGGAGTGTGGACAATCTAGTCAAGATTTTAAAAAAGTACAACTAGACCAGGGAGTAATGTGATAATATTTGTGTGTGTAATTTAAATGTCTCAATAGTAATGATAAAGTATGTTTTGAGTGGAAAACGCCTCTGTCAGGTTGAAACACCCCAAACAGAGCACTGGATGTTTTATGACTTGTCATTTCATTGACTCTGGAGGCAGTCTCGACATTTCTCTGAGGTTATTGGTTACATTTTATTGCTCCAAGGGTTTTGGCACATGACAGTATTTAGTCTACAAAAAAGCTGTTTTTAACACATATGAAAATAGCAAGAGTTCAAAAATACAATTTAGAAATCAAGCTGCTCTTGAGACGCTTGTCAGTGACAGTTTTGTGCTGGCAGATTACACTAACTTTGCAGTGACTTTAGTGGAAATCCAAAAGTTTTTCTCTCTGGTACCTTATTTCATTTCAAAATAACAATTTCACCTCTGAATATACAACATTTTTATATCTCAAACCAAACCGTTTCTCAGTTGAACATTGTTTTGCTCTGCACAGCTTACCTCCCTTTCTTCTTAGGCCTCCTAAACACCTTCTTTCCCACTCTGTCCCTGTTACCGATGCATCCAGCTAAGTTTTTTTTTCTCCCTTAATTGCCCCCTGTTTGTAATGTAATTTTAGACTACTCTATGAATTATACCCACTTGATTTGATTGCTATGTGTGAGAATGTCTGTAAAATTATACAGAGCCTAAATAAAAAGGGCTTCTTGTGCTGTAATATCTGAACATGCTGGCCAAGCATGTGATAGTGTTTAGTATCACTCTGACTTTAAACTAGGCAATTTATCTGTCATGGGATTAAGTAAAAGTAACGTTTGCTTGAAAAAAAAGAATAATATGTTACTTTTTTTTCTGATAACACATTTAAATGAAAAGAGGAGTGTGTGTGTGAGTGTGTGTGTGTGTGTGTGTGTGTCTGTGTGTGTGTGTGTGTGTGTGTGTGTGTGTGTGTGTGTGTGTGTGTATGCACACTTTTATAGCACCAGAAGCTATTGTGACCACCTCGCAGTGTTTGTGCTAAAAAGAGGTCAGAGGTCTCTGTTGTGTTTTCAGGGTGACCTGCTAGTGACTATTAGCCATTGATAAATGTGATGTCCCACAAGTGTGCGGGCTGGACCCCTCCAAAGGGGGAGGTGTCATAACACGCCCCACACTAACCTCCCAGCCAACCCCACCTCAACTATAGTGCACACACACACACACTCGGCCCTGCTGACAGGAGCACAAGGGGGCAGCTGCTACAGATGTCTCGTAGAGGGAGGGGGAGGGGATCCAAGGAGACATCAATGGAGAGTCTCTGTGGAGTATGGAGCTCTCAGCGGGGCTCATTGTGTTCTCTAAAGACCAAGACGAGGGAATAGGCCATGTTAATATAGTAAGCCTCGAGTCTCTTATACGTTGTTTCAGGGTGCTGCTCATTTATGCTGTTGGCTATTATATGTTCGTATTGTGTCTGAAGGAACTGTCTTTTGGTCTACACTAAATTCCTTAATGTTAGTGTCAATTTACAAAGGTTGATATTAATGAAAAATTCTTTAAAAAAAATTATTTCCCCTCACCATGTTTTCTGAATTGTGAGATAAGATTTAAAAAAAAATTCTTTAGTTTTAGTTTAGTACAGTTTACAGTTTCAAAATTGGTTTGACTAAGTTAATTCAGGGCTAGGCAACAGTGTACCATGGAGAACTGATCTGTGCATGTTCTCATTTCAGGTGATTTCCTTGTATAGCACACTTTCAACCTGCTGGTGGCCTGCTGGTGGCTTTGGTTGCCATGAAAGCTGCAGACTGTCAGACATGGGTGTTTAATCCTTATCTAATTATTTTTTCACTTCTGACTTCAAATCTTTTAACATCTAAGTGTCATTGTGTTCTCTTCATTTCAATAATATAGAAGAATTCACTGCAGGCCTGTGCTTTTGTAACTCTTAAGCACATTGTGAACTGAGCTGTCTATTTCCCTATCATTTGATGTGACGCAGTCCCATGTCTGGTGATGGTGTGAAGGGCCATCTTTTGAGTCACATGAGTGAAGAGAAAGAGAAAAAAATAATCAGTAAAACTCCTCCTTGAATGAGAAGCAGCTGAGTGTAACAGCCAACCATGCACGCAAGTCATCTAACATGAAATCAAATTACATTGAACTAAAACTGCCCCAGCATGGCAACTTTGCAGCCGGGCTGGCCTGCTGTGGCCAAAGACTACGATACATGACACTGTGGCTCTTGTTCAGCTTGTCTACCAGAATACAAGGGAGAGCTCCACTCTGTCTCAACCCTCCTAATGAAGAGATGCATTATGATGTGATTTCATTTGGGCCTGCAAAAAAGCTGCCGTGGATAACAGAGCAGTCTGAGTAGCATGGTTCATTTGTGTAGTGACATGTGACTTGTGTTTTCGTGAGTCATAAGGATCTCCTGCCTAATGGAAGGCAGTGTGTGCTCATGTGATGGTGACACAATGCAGGATGAACTGTATAGTATTCACCAGAGCTCAGCTTGGCTACTGTTGGCACTTCTAATAGAGACCCATGAGGGTCTTTTTATCTTGTTAATTTTTGTCATAGTGAAACTAAACAAACCACAATTTCTGTTCATGTTGCTGAAGACTTTTGGCTACAATGGTGACTGTGTCATCTCTTAAAAACTCTGTTACTTCCACAGTATATGAATCTTCCAGGCTGTAAGAACTGCATATGTGCATTTGAAGATATGAAAGCATGCGCGCGTATGTGTGTGTGTGTGTGTGTGTGTGCATGTGTGATGTCTTTGAGTACTGCATCATGATCTTCCCTATGGTCACGGTGGTGTTTTTGCTGGCTCATCCCTGCCTCTCCACATGCCTGTTTAACAACACAGAGCTCCTCCTTACTGGCTTCCTGTCCAAACCAGTTTATCTGTAAACAAGTGTGTTTTTTTCCTCTCCGTCCCATTGTCCACACTACACCAGAATGCATACACAATGGGCGCCCTCTCTCTCCCAGTCGGCTTTTGTACTCAAATGTAAAAAACATTATGTTTTTACTACCAAACACAGCCATGAAATACAAATGATGTGCTTTGCATGAAGTGAAGATATATGAAAAATAAAAAAGTCATTAGAATGAATTAAAAAAAGTTATAAACGTCTGTGATTATGTAAATATTTTCAAACAAAAAAGTGAAAAACTGCCACTCTGCACTCAAACACACTCTAAAACTAACAGCAGGTTGTATCTGCAGTAATTCTTTTTCCAATAGCCAACTGACATAGCTGGTGAATATTATGTATTGCTATTATGAGTGTGTTGGGATGAAATGGCTGTCTCTGTTTATCTTGCCTGAGGTACACTATGCTACAGTAGATATGATAACTTGCAGGGTCTCTGCTTTGACCGTTGCGTGTACACTACAGTGGTGTGTGTGCTCGTGTGGTGTTGCCAAGCTAATCTTAAATCGAGAAGAAGTAGTTGTGCCATATAATTTAGTTATGGAATGTGTTTCTTTTCAACGAGATATCCGAGTCCCTTTGAAAGGTGTGGAAAACAAATCAGTCACCAATTTTAAAAAAAATGTGGCAACTGAAAAGGAAACTTAATTAAAATTAAAATAGAGAGGGCAATATGATGTCACAGCAATTTAAGACTAGAGAGAAATGTCCTTCATGCCAACTGTAAAAAATAAACAAAGTTAAGTTGAGTGTCTTACAAACCCAACCCCACATTATCATAGAGAAGAGCATAGAAGGAGAGTATAACTGCGGACAGAGCCTCTTTAGCTTACCAGCCTCTTTACCTCAAGTTAAATTGTTTTGCTTGTTGTTGCTTAACATCGTTCATGATTTGGTTTACATCTTGTTGGCCTTAAGAGTAATCTCGCTGATTTCTTTACTTCTTTACTTAATAATCCACATAGACCAGATGTTACACTCCTGTCATCTATGACTGCAATAACATTTTATTTGACTGTCCTTTGTTTTTGATAAGCCTGTCACTATTGTGCAAACTGCAGATAATATGCGGTCTATGAACAAGGCAAATATTTTGAATAGACTTACATAGTACCCATGTCAAGGAGGCTAAGAAATATTTTATTGCAATGTATTCAGCATTTTTATATTCTGTAGTACAATGTTTGTTTTGTTGTTGTTTTTTTGTTTTTTGTTTTTTTACATAAAACTAATACATATTCATATGTATATATGATGTGCTGTATCAAAGGCTTTGTAAATGTCTATAGGCTAGCCTATATGTAAACTATAGTGTGTGTACTGTATGTGTGCACATTTCAAAATGTGTTCTTATGCATTTTGACAAAAGGCATGTTAAAGGCCTCATTTTTATAGCTATAGGATGTCCATGGTAAGCAATAATCAGTTAGTGAAAGTGACATAGCAGACAGCTGAAACTTTTGAATCTGGGTCATCTGGGTGAAGAACAGTATTTTAACCACAAGGCTAATTGCAACTCTCAGATCGCCATTGCTGTTATGCTGTGGATAAGTATGGAGAAAGCTTTGAAACCAGCCCAGTTCAGTTGATACCATGGACATTTATCAAGTTTGAACTTTTTAAAAAGCTCAGATTTCCAAGAAAGTCATTCACCGATGCTAAAAAACTTTATGAATGATAATGTTTGGCATAGCACTAAGACAGGGAATCTGATGCTGACTGTAATATTTTTAACATTCATATAATATTCATTTTTGTCTTTGAATACAGTGTGTCTACGTATCTAATATGACATCAGTATTGACTTTATTGCACTTCTTCTGTTTTCACACCAGGCGTTGGTGGTATATTTTTTAACCTATGAAAGCTCTATGGTGTTACAAATAGTGCAAAGTCATTACTAAGGATCGTTGCATTGATTTCAGTCCAAAAACCTTGTTTTGAACAAGTTTGCACATAAAGGTTTTCACGTTAGTGATTCCTGTAAAAGTCGTTGAGGGATCTAATCCCTCTCTCTGCTGAACGCTGCGTGGGCTGTGCAGATCATTCGAGAGTGCATTTTCACCGTCCAATCAGCTGCGCGAAGTGTCCGGCGCCGGCAGCCAATAGGAAGAATGGGAGGCTCTATCGAATTTGAATGAGGAGTGTATCTTTCGGCGCCATTTTCGAGTGAGCAGCGATTGCCTCAGCAGCTGCAGAGAGAGGATGCTGCGAATATAGAGAGCTGTCGCTGAGACGGGGGAGAAACCCAGCGCTCACAATTAAACTGCGCTTTTAGAGAGGGAATTCACGTAATTCCAACGGAAACACAGGTAATTGCAGCCACAAAATATTTAAATAGATGTTTATCGGACGGTATAAACGGACAGGATGGCAGGAAAGACGTTACGTGGAGAAGAGGAGCCCGACGGTGGCGGGGAGACGTTAGCCGTTTGTCCAGCTTGTTCTACTCGTAGCTGCTAGCCTGCTAGCTTAGCGTGCTAACACACACAGAGAGAGAGGGATCTTTGAGTTTCTGCGCTGTGACGGGTAAAAGGAAAAAGCGCTCATACAGCGGTCCGTTTTTATCCAAGAGGAGAGGGGGGCATATAGGAAAAAAGCCCGAATACACCGGAATTTATTTTGTAAGGAGGAGACCCATTACTTAGGGGTTATGAATCAAAGTTGGACTATTATGGACTATTTTTTTTCGCATTGGAGCCCAGTTTTGAGCGGGAGGTGCAAAAGCTGCCAGGCTCGAGCAGCGGAGAGGCACAGTCGGCAGTGTCAACAAATGCACACGGAGCCCACACTGGCTTGGGAGGGGAAAAACTAAACCAGCGAGCTGGAATAGACACAGTGCCTTTTGTGGTAACTTAATTTTTTACCAAGCTTGTAAGCTAAGGTAGACTTTTTATGTGGGCTGATAAATTACGTGTGATGATGTCGCCGGAGGTTTTTGGGTTGTTAGACAAATTAGACAGACAAATTTGTCCTGATATCGCTGGTTGACCTTACAGTCAGCCATGCCCTTAATAATAATGACGACAGGGTTTGTGTTATTTCCCTGTCTGTGTCGCAAAGTGGTTGTTAACGTGTGTTTGCAGTCTTACTGGTGACAGCTCTTGTGTTAATGTAAGTGCGATGGTCAGGACCAAATTATTAACTTATCCAACATTAAGTACTCCCTTCATGTTCGCATCTGTTAATTGTTAAGAATATCCTTAATTAACGTTTGATGATCAACGTGGCTCTCAGCCAAGTGACAACAATCAGAGGTCGCAACTTCTGATTATTTAACTTTTATAGCCGTGTTAAACGCGAGACAAATAGCTGTCATAACCGCTAACGATGCAATGAAGTTGAATTACCGATAGTTTTTGTTAAAAAGCTTGGTCGTGGTGCTGATAGTTTTTCACGGTGTAAGGTTAGGTTTGAACTTGATCGTAGTCTGATGCAGAGCCCCTCTGTATCCTTTTGCCTTTTTTTTGCCTGTACAAGCCTCGACTCTGTGCGCCCAGGACCCTGATTAAATTCAAGTATATTGAAGGAAAAAAACGGACCTAGTCGTTAATTACTGGATGGGTTGTGTGTTTGTATGCTGCTCATCATGAACATGACTACTTGACTAAAAAGCATAAGAGAGGCTCTTTATAATTGTGCGTCTAAACCCGCCCCTACTACTTCCTTCTAAGGAGAGATCGGTTTAATGTGTTACATAATATGAAGCCGTCATATCTTTTTCAGTGTTACATTTATTTAAACGAATACGTGTCCACATCGTCAAGTATCATATTTAAATGTATATACATGTATTAAAAACAATCCTAATGGAAATTAACAGTGTTGAGAGCAGGAGACAGACTGTGGGCACCTCTGTCCATTTTCCCTGCAATGCCTTTTTTTCTCTCTCTCTCTCTCTCTAGGCCCGTCACATCTGACAGTGTGCTAACTAATATCATTTTTCCAGGATTTGTATTTAGTAATACATATTTCGCAGCAGTAAGGGTAAGAGTTGTGCTTTCACTTCAATTAGATATGCATGACCGGAATGAATATGTAACTAAATGATATAGTCTTCAGCATAGTTGTCTTCTCTGAAATTGCAAATTGTACTCATAGTATTAATTGCACAGCATTTCCATCATAAAACCAACCACATCATATAGTAAGATTTTGATTATTTGTTTTTTTTGGGGGGTTGGGGGTATTTAGTTGTAGGAAAATTAGCAGATAAGAGAGACATACCTTTTACAGCCACACAGCAGAGAAAAGAGGTGGAGGAGTAAGTTAATGTACTATAATATCTGATGTTTCTGACTGACAAGAAAACATTTAATGTTTAATGCACATTTAATATGCTCTACGTGGTGTACTTAAAATGGATGGGCAACTTAAATGTAACCCAGGTTCACATTTTATTTTACACATGATGAGCTTGTGAGCTGTCAATATGACAAACTCGCATCATGTTAAAAGAAGAAAAAAAGCCTGTTCATGACAAAATAAATAAGCTGCTTTTTGGTTCAGTGTCAAAAAAGCTATAAAGGTCACTGCTGTGGAGAAGTATTAATTTTCACACTACCAGACATAATGGGTGTGAAAGTAGTGTGTGGACAGTGTAATTATTCAAAGCTTGTTTTTATAGGAAGTATTCACAATATTTTGGATATTTCTACTCTGATGTGTGTATACTTAAAAATATTGATAAAATAAGGACATCTACCTGCTAATTTTGTACTAAAAGTTGGTATAGTCTGTCTGCCAGTCCGGCATCGTTTGAATTCCGCCAAATATCTTTTAGTAGCTAAGATAGGATGTCAAATTGCTCTAATACGATACATTTATATAAATATTACTGTATGCTGGTTGAAGTGTAGTTTTTTTAAAATATCAAGGAAGATGTGATGGTTCACAGTGTCAGTCTATTTGTTAACAGGTGAAAAAAAAATCTTTAAAAAAAACATGTTAGACTGTACTTAATATTTCAGCAGAGAGAGGTGCATATGTGGTTATTAAAACTAAAATTGTATCCAATTTGGTTGTTGGAAGCAATCCTTTGTGCTCAGTTTTAAAATATCTGCTGCAGTGTTTGTGCTCATGGCCGATATTTAGTTTTGTCTCACAAAATCTACCGATTTGAATTTGTTAGATGTAATCTTTAGACTGGAGGAGGTAGCACTTTGTCGAAGTGAAATTTTATCATCAACCATCTCTAATAACTTTTACTTACCAGTTGCTTAGTTTTACAATGTGTGTCTAAATTACTGATGCAGGACAAATAGATTTAAATATTTTACTCCTATTCTTTTTAAGAGGGATTACAGAATTGTTGACACTGTCCCTGTGTGCAGTTTCTAAATTAGTACCGGTGTATTTGAACAGTTTTTATTTTTGTAGTGTCACAGTTAAGCTCCATTAAACGCTACAGGTCTTTGTCTCCCCTCCGTTCTCTGGTATTTGCCTTTTTTACTCTCTTTGTAGAGCACCGTTGTGCTGCTTCAGACTGTTAGCATGACATTCAGTGACTCATCATTCTGTCTTCTCAGACCCCTCCGGCAAAATGGGCTCCCACCCCCATTTCCTGGTGAAACTGTGCCTCTCTTCTTATACTTGCTCACATGTGTTGTAGCCAGGCTGCAGAGAACCCCCACTCCTCTCTTCCTCCTTTCTGCACCACTCAGCACAAACTTTATAGTATTCAAATTCGCTGTGATGGGAACAGGTTTTCACAGGTCTTGTTGGTTGTTTTCCAGAAGTTGGCTTTGGTTTCAGTTTTTTTTGTCTGAGTTGCATTAAATAGAAGCTGTCAAGTGGTTTTATGTACATCGGTTGTCTTGTCATTCTAGGTAAGCTTTAAGTTTTTGGATATGTGATCTGTGGTGAAAATTATTGTGTATTTTGCATGATGCATTTAGTCATGAAGTTAAAGCTGATCAGACCGGTGGAAGCAGTGCAGCACATGAGGGTGCCAGGTCCCTGCATGCTTCTTAAAAGCATATGTTTTGCATTGCCTTTGATTTTTGCAAACAGTAGGTACTGCATCACTGTAGTGCACAGAGCTTTACACCTGTTTCACTAAGATGGGATTTTTTTTTTTTAAACAGAGTTTATAGAGGTATCATTAACATTTTTAAATAATACGTGCTTAGCTGTGACTATTAGATGTGTGTATGTCACCACATTTTCAGCAGGTTGAAAAAAGTCCCAGGAATTTTGTTGTCTGCTAAAATAAGGTCATGTGATGTGAACCTGGATGTGTTTAGGGTGGTCCATTAGCAGCTTTAAAATTACCGGTAAATTTTTCCAATGCTTATCTCTAAGAGTGTGATGTACTGAGCCTCTGCTGCTGCACTCACAAGTTAAAGTTACAGATTGTCTTATTTTGTCTTATTGTGTAGTGATGAAAGTGCTTGTGGACTCTCACAACATTTTAAAAAGTGGTAATTCAGGTTTTACAATGCTGGTTTGAATTAAATTTTTTAGTGAGTAATATAATGACTGTAAGATTTAACACAAAATGTCTTGTCTGACACACAGTAATTGCATTTCTACTGCACCAGTGTGTCCCCCCCCCCCCCCCTTTTTTTTTTTCCTTCTACCCGACTGTGCCAAATTAACCCACAGTATTAATTTGTAAACCATTAGATTGGAAAATGTTTATATTGATCTTACAATATTTGTGGCTGGTTTCAGGCTCTCTGTGCATTTCTGTTTTATTGCCCTTCACTTGGTAAGCAGGTGACACCTCACCCACTCCTCCCAGTCAGGCAGTGTGCCTGGCTGTAGTGAGACCAGACATTTACATACACAGTGCGACCACCGTCTTTGGGCTGTCTTTAAAGTGTGCCTAAAACAACTGACTTGGTGTATTGCCAGAAGTAATATGGGTGCTCAGAATTTAGTATTTACAGCAGTAAGTAATGTTGGTGTGCTGGTGTGTAATTGTCACTGTACAAATGTCAGTACTGTAGATTTAGTCCAGGAAGAAATGTGCTAAAATCAACAGAAACATATTAATGCTTGTATTTACATGTCATTTATTTTTTATATTTAAGCCCTAACATACACACAAGCTTTAATACACTTTGTTTTATTTATTTTGAATTTAATTTAATTTTTTTCTGTGTCAACATGTAAACTCGGTCAACAGTGTGATGAAACTACTTCCTTGAATTATTTTTAGTAGGAGGACATTTTGTTGGTGATGTGTGTTTAACAAACATTTCTAACATTGTGAACCAGAGTTATGTTTGGCATTTGAATTAGTACATTAACCCCCCCCCCCCCCAAAAAAAAAAAAAAGCAGACCAGTATAGTGTATGTTTGTGTAATTGGTGCATGGGTGTGCCATTCAACTCACACTTTAGCTTTGCTTCCTCTTTTGCCCCCTTTGCTTATGTGTACATGCACACACACCAGCTTGGATCCTAATGCCAGCCTCCCTGATGCTTCTGTAAGTACTGATTCGTTGTAATTTAAAGGGAAAAAAAGTCATTTGAAAGGTTGTAGTCCAAACTTAATCAGGTTAGGCAGTCGGTGGGCTTTTTAAAAATAGTTCCATGCTATTGGTCAAGTGTAAATGAAGCCCTCTGGTCGGACTTTTGAAATTGCATCACAGTGTACTGCTTTGTCTGCATCCTGTTTATTGCTGCTCTGTCTTTCGTGGCAGTAGGAGGAAGCTTGAGATGGCTCAAACGAAGTAGTAAATAACTGGATAGATGAGAAACGGATTTTCTGAGGACTACGTAATATTCAGCTGGAGTGCTGTGTTTGTTGAGGCAGATACAGTAATTGTGTGTTCAGATGAAATATTTCAGCAGACATTGTGGGTACTGGTGTATTTAGATGACAGGCATGGCTGGTGGTCATAGAAGAACTTTATAATGTGGTCCACACTTTCACTGGAAGTGGTAAAAAAGAAAGAAAGAAAGGCTTTAACTATTCTTAAATTAAACCTTTGAAGACATGCACAGCCCTGTTTATAAGACTCACTGAAAAATTCAAACCAGCAGACTGACACACTTCTGACATTTCATGTTAGGTGATTATTGTGCTCTCACCAAACCAGTTTCACATGGGCCGCATTATACTTTTCCTTTTTTATTATTTATTCCAGTCAGAGGTTAATTTCCAGTACAGTTTTTCAAGGATTTTCTTGATTGGATATTGTGTACCTGTAATGTGAGGAGTCCCACACTCAGGCCTGACAGTAAAGAGAGGGGGTGGTGTATACCTGTGACTCAGAGGTCACTCAGATATCTGCCAGTGAAATGGGTTTTAGTGTGTAGTTGATCCCAGGTACGTGTTTTCACATGTTACTGGAGTTTTCTGTAATTCATTTGACATGATACGGTTTGTGGCTTCCAGGGAATCCCAGTCACACCGCCTGCGCTCTGCTGGGATGTTTTGCTGGGTGTGCAAATGTAACAGGTTTTTTCTTTTTTTTCTTTCTAGGATTAACACATACTATTACAGCACTAGTGTACGTGCATAGCAGAGTAGATCTTCTAAATAGCATCACTGATCTTTAATGAACAATAAAAATGAGTGACACCCTCTCAGATTATTTTTTTATAAATGTGATTTTTGTCATCATGCATGAATTGGTTTTGTGTTTGCTTGTGTTACAGTGGACGTGTGAGGCTGTGTCCACACTGTCCTGGAAGCTGATCAAACATTTTATTACACCTTCTAAAGTCGTGGCACAGCGAACGTAGTGTATTTGGTGTGTGTGTGTGTGTGTGTGTGTGTGTGTGTGTGTGTGTGTGTGTGTGTGTGTGTGTGGCTTTGCCAAAAGACACCAATGATTTGGCCAGCCTGAGACCTGGTGTTTATCTTGCTCAAATTTTCAGAAGTGTTGGATTTATAATTGTGAAGAGAGATAATTTGTTTGCATGCCAAAAGGAAAATCAAAAAAAGAGTGAGTGTGCTCTTACATTCATTGCAGTCTGGACTGATGGCTGAATATATTCTGTTTTCTGTAACTCATATAAGATTTTTATTGTTTGGCTCTGAAGCTAGGTGGTTATATTTGTAGATATTTAACTTGGGAGTAGTGTCCTTTTATGACCTGATGGCTGCAGATAGCTTCATAAACACAGTAAGAAACTCAAAATGTGTGTATGAATGTCACTCAGCACATGTTGTCATTGTTGATCCTCCTTTAGTTTATGTAGGCTGAAG
The DNA here is from genome assembly GCF_963691925.1 of Scomber scombrus. Classification (NCBI taxonomy): domain Eukaryota; kingdom Metazoa; phylum Chordata; class Actinopteri; order Scombriformes; family Scombridae; genus Scomber; species Scomber scombrus. Next base: position 10,309,637 of record NC_084982.1, read on the forward strand.
CCAGTGTAACTCAGACCACATGATCTGTGGATGTGATGGGTTGTCATGTCCTTGTCCCCATACCGATGAAGTGTAGGAGGTTACTTGACCTTCAACCTCTGGGTCAGGTGATTCTTTTAGGCCATTGTGTGGGGAGCAAATGTCGCAGGAATGGGTTAAACAGGCTGAGCATCAAAGGTGACATGTCCGGGCATGATTCCTTAAGGGAGAGGGAGAAAAATGGGGAGAGGTTAGAGTCACTGATGTGAATACTTCACCTGGACTATAAAGTAATGATCATCTCAAAAGGAAAATACACAATTTACCCAGTTTGTTCCTTTTTTGCATTTTTGTTATATAATTTACAGAATTGGACGAAGTAGAATAGTTATTTCATGACCTCTGTTTGAGTGATATTCACCACTGTGATTCAGTACTGTCTCTGGCTCTGAGCAAATGAGCTGAAAAAAGGCACATATAAATTACACCAGATAAGGAAATGAGTGGGCAAATTTTAGTTAGTTAGTACGTTATGTGTTTCCCCTTCACGCTGTGTAGATGCACTTTATGTGCTCCCACATGTAAAGTGTGGAGGAGGGGTGTGTAAAGGCTGTTTTCAACACTAAATGTTGTGTGTAATTGTATCTTTACAATAAGGGCTGCGCCTACCAATCATTTTCGTTATTGATTTAATCAATTTATTTTTTCCTGATTTTTTTAATAAATAATTTAGTTGTTAGAATTTATGATAAATGCTTTTTCCAGAGCTCATTCATGTCTTCACATTTCTTATTTAGACTGAACTTTTAACTGGTGATTTAATTTATAAAGACAGAAAAATGTTAGAGAAGCTGAAATCAGTTAATGTTTGGCATTTTCATGTAACAACCTAATAACTGATAATTAAAATAGTTGGTTAATTTTTTGTTTCTCACATAAATTCATTACTCACCACTTTCAGTAGTTGTCATTGTGCGCTCTGTTTCTGACTGATATGTGAACCCAGATGGCTCAGCACTAATAAAAGGTGATTTTGTCATGCCCCACAGATCTGACAATTATACACACTTGATGTGAAGTTGTAAATTAACAACATCGTAAATGTGGTGGTTGATGACTCAACCATCAACCAAAATTTGTGCCAAAGATATTTCTGAAATGCTTCAAAACAATTGTCAAATTGGTGCTAGGTGTAAACTCAGTTATTTGATGAAATTATTATTTTTCATGCTGTTAGCTGAGATGACATTTAATACATGTAGGGACATTTTTTATGTTGTGTAAAAGTCATTATATGTGATTTCAAAGGTTCAGACTTCTACTCACCAATTTTAAAAAAAATAAGTGGAGCACAGCACTCATCCTACCAGCCTCCTGCCACTGTCAGGTGTGGCTGACCGTGGACGCCATTGATGCTCCGCTGATCTCTACTTCTGCTCACCTAACAACAGTCAACTGTAAACATTAATGTCCATAAATAAAAATGACACGTATAATTTTTTTAAGATAGAAATAATAGTACTCTTAAAATACACCCCCCCCCCCCCCCCCCCCCCCCCACACACACACACACACACACACACACACACACACACACACACACACACATGTTTTATTGTCACTGCTGTCCTGCTTGTACAGAGTATTAATAGATGTTAGAAAGCAAATGTTATCAATGATAGAGTCACAGTAGAGTAGATATGACGGAGGCTTTTAGAAAATAAATAGTACACAGTGATACTTGAAATATAATCATTGCAGAAGAGGTGAAGTTAATGAAGGTTCAAGGCAGCATTAAGTATAATAACTAGCATGTCACTAGTTTTTAGATTATTTACCACCTTTGGGTCAGCTGCAGTTTAAGATTAGGGACCATTTTGAAAACAATTTTGGTGTTGGCGAGACACTGACACCCAAAGTTTCAGAGTCAGATATTTCATAATTTTTGCCTGCTGGGTTTAATGTTCTGCTCGCAGCTTTATCACCATGTGACAAAAATTTCAACAGACCAAAGAATAAAAGCAACAAATTGTTAATTGTTACCTTCCTCAAACAATTTTTTTTTATTAGTCTTCCCGCTCTGAGCTGCACTGCTGTAGTTAATATATATGTGTGTGTGTGTGTGTGTGTGTGTGTGTGTGAGAGAAATGTTGTTGGTGTCTTTTTGGAAGGAAACTATGTTAGATGTTATTAGCTCAAGCTATCAGATCCATTTCAGACCAAGGTCATAGTTACAGGTCCATTGAGACCTCTAGTGGCAACATAATCGTTTGACCCAATCTCATACTGGAGTGGTATCAGGATACAGTTGTTTAAAAAAACACAACAACTGCAGGTTTAAAAGTCTAAAATGTCTCCCTACAAAAGCGGACACATTTTTGTTTTAAGTGGAAAAAACTACTTTTATGTCTCCTGGTGATTCCTAAAATGGGCCAATTCTGTTTTTCACTTGTTTTCTTCCCCCCTTTAAGTCGAAGTGCGAGGTCAGCTGTTTAACAACGCCTCTGATGCTGGTGGAGATTCGGTCATTTCAACATGTAAACAAGATTTCCGTTGTGGTAAACTGGGGATTTGTGGTCTAATAACTTTACACCCATGTGCCATTGAAAGAGGTGTAAGTGCATTTTTAAAAAACAGGTGCTTGCTTCTCCAGTGTGACATGGTTTTCCAGGAAGCCCCTCCCTCCCTTTCCTTTTTAATTTTTGCCTTTTTGGGGGGGGGGTTAAGTACAGAGGTTTATCTGGGATGCACACTAAAGGTTACAAAGATATAATCCATTGTATTCAGCTGAGAGTGCTCAAATTCTGAAGGAGAAACCATCTTTGTAGCTCAGACAAAAAAGATCTCACATCACACTTTGACATATATGGAGTACTTGTCAATAACACTGATGTACGTTATCAGACAGATCACAATATATTTAGTGGCGCATTTACTCCTTAGAAAATTACAGATTTATTCTGACTCATGCAAAGTACATGGTGAACCTTCGCTTCCTGTTTTCACAGTGCTTGTCTGACACACACCAACGTGAATTATTTTACCATATTAGTGTTGTAAAACTAACAGTGTTTCGAGCATTCGCCACGCTATTAAACCATTTCACCATGTCAAGAATGTAAAATTGTCAAATGCAGTTTTTCCTCCTAATAGTTTTAAAGTTATGCAGCTACAGTCACTGCCAACAATTCTACTATTTTTACTAAAATGCAATCACTTTATATTCAAGTTGTGAGTGGCTCCAATTCTTGGACTCAACATGCAAAATGATTTAAGCACACTGTATAACCAGTATGTGAACAAATTGTCTCTGTAGTGATCCCTCAGATAAAACATGATGGTATTTTAATTGCTCCCAATGTTGTGGCATTATTTTGGTGAAGGTCCTCTCCTATTTTTTTTTGTTTGTTTTGGTGTATAAGAAGTTGACAGGTCTGCAAAGAGACCTAACTACATCCCGTCAAATAGCTTTGGTATGAATTGGAAGCCGACAGTGAGCAAGGTCTTATCGTCCAGCATCAGTGCCTGGCCTCACATTGTGGCTTAATTGGTGCAAATCTCTGCAGTGAGCTTCCAACATCTTATGTAAAGTCTTCTCAGAAGAGAGGAGGCTGTTTCATCAGCATATTAATGCCCATCATAGTGGAATGATAAGAGTGTAATACTCTAGTCCACATACTTTTGGTCATAAAGTGTACTTTGATGCTTAACATTGCATTTTAATAAGTTGACCATCTCAGAATCACATTAAACTGTATATTTGTTGTTTGTGTGTTTCAGATGGAGCGCCTGCTTCAGAGTGGAGAGACCACCTGAATCTGCACAAGAAATTGATCATCTGGATATTTTTAGGTGGATAAATGATAAATAATAGAAGTACCCATCTGTGAACATGTGCTTTGGACTGTAAACCTGGAGGATGAAGAGGGAGCAAATCACACAGAAGATGAGGAGTTTATGCGGGGATGATGGCCGCTGTTCTGGCGATGCTGTAGCAGCACGGAATGGTTTGTGGGTTACACTGAGATGCAGGCCATACTGTGCTGCCTCAGTAAAGCCTGACTACACAACCTGGTCGCCTGGAAGTTCTCCAACCTGTTTCCCTTATTCTGTGACTAATCTGTCTCATTTGCTGGTCGCTTTACTGTAGCAGCACGTAAATATTGGAGTTAAGACTCTAGCTGAAGCCTCCAGTATTGATCGTGCTGCTGAAGCAAAGCTGACCACTCACAGCCTGTGCACCTAACCACTGAGTGGTGGTGCCCAACAGTGGAGATGCTTACAGGTACATTGTTTTTTGACTTGAACCTCAAACCCTGTTTCATGGTGAACATTTGAATACATATCACAGTTTTGTCTGCACACTTGAAGAAATAAAAATTTTAAGTGCCTTTTGTCTGTAATGTGTTTTGAACGTAATATGCCAAACCTGCTGTTGAACAATTTGCTGTTCCATTCAATATATTGCGCTTTTTAAAATTCTACTAAAATTGTAGCTTTTGCTGACACTGACAAACCTTTCCGGTTTTTAATAGAAGCGCTTTTTTAACAGAAGAGAAATGAGGCACATGCTGGCCTGCCCGGCCTCACTGTAGCCGCTCCCGGGATGTCCGGCCTGTTCAGAGACACGACGGAGACAGATTTACTGCGGATTAAAAACACTACAGCTGTTAACCTTATTGGTAAATTGCATATACCAGAATTCATGTTGAAATATTGAAAGGCATTCAGTTGATAGAAAATAAGGATTTTTTTCCTCCCCCTTTTGGAAACATTTTAAGACTGATTTATGCTTGGCTCCCGCCCTGCACCCGGACCGTCTTTATTATCGATGCTCATTTGTAACGACCCAGTCGTTTTATATTATTGTATTATATTATGACTTCCTCATGCCTACAAACCTGTGATGATAAATTTTAATATTCGGTGAAATAACCCTGCGTTGCTCTGAATAATACGGTGTCCCGTCAAATGGCTTAAGACCTGCATTTTAAGTGCTGTTCCGTGCGAGCGTCTTGAAGACATCTCCGTTATAAAACGTGATGGCGATCATCCCAAATCACACTTTCCTAATAAATAATGAAATGATGTGGCTCCGTTGGTCAATCTCTGGCTCTCTATTTTTATTTTTTATTTTTTTTAACAATACAGGCTTTATGCGAACTTATACGGTAAAATAAAACGATTCAAAATCAGGCAAATGAAGACAAGAAAGCTGGCGGAGTGCGTTTGTCTGAAAAATTAACTAGACTTTTCTACTGACAAAATTATATTGAATTAATAACACATTTATGACATGATTTATTTACTTACAGGGTTAATTGTTTTTATAGTGACCACGGATCTTTTCGGATAAGGTGTCTTTATCGTAAGGCCTCACAATATTTTGCCTTAGACTGAACAAGCGCATATTGTGGGACTCTCTTACTTGGCCTTGTGGGCCTTTTAAATGATAATTCTACCATAAATATAAATAACTAAGAATTGGGTCATTTGATGAAGGTAGAATTAATGCAAAACGATATTAAACAGAATGAGGATTTTTACGGATCTTAGATGATCCTTAAGACCAAAGGTGTTTATTTTTACAAATGGAGAAATAATTTAATATATTGCATGACTTTAAGGCTTTAGTTGTTTTTTTATTTTATTTAAAAGATCAATGGTTTGAACATTATAACGTGCGTTTTTTTCATAATGCAATGGCTGCTAGATGAACTCTGAAAAAATTATGTGTGTGTGTGTAAATATTAACAGCTTCAACATAATTCATTATCAATAATTTGGGAAATAAGTAAATACATGTAGTCTTTTTCTAAGTGAAATTAAATTTAAAGTATGTTGGACTATTTGGCTCATTTACAGAAAAAGCTGAGTCCGCACACAGTACATCAAAATGTGGAGCCAGTCTTGGTTCCGTGGCCTGAAATCTTGCCTTACACCTGTTGTTAAATTTTCACATTTCTATCGTTTTAACTTTTCATTAATATAAACCTGCTTTTATATATGTGTTGCATATTTTAATTATCTACAATTGTAGAATAATTTTGGACAGTCATCGGTAGGACTTTGCGCTCGTAGCCTACTTTATTTGTAAGCATTTTTCTTTAAGTAAAATTGAGTAACGTGTAAATGCAGTACTATAACACTGGGAAATAACGTGGAAATAGATGCATTAATAACAGGAATATTACAATTTGACTTTAATAACCGTCACACACCGTGTTCAAGTGCGGGGCCTTGATGTCATTAGACACTGGATACACTAAATAGTCTATTCACTGGATACACTAAATAATCTATTCACTGGATACACTAAATAGTCTATTCACTCATTATTGGATATGTATTAGCCTCGATTGATGCAGTAAATAATGACTTGAAGTTAATTTTGTATTAATCCTCTCGATCGGCCTATTTTTGATATAAAGTGTTTGACCGTGCGTCCTTTTACAAGTTTCTCATGATTTGGGTTGACTTCACCTTTTTCAGGATAGGCTATATTTACATTTGTGTGCCATTACAATTTAAATATTAATGTAGAGTTATACTTGTTTCATCCTGTATTTGCCTGGCAACAGTGGGCTATATTTACAGTACATACATGTAAATGCGTGCTGTGACGTACATCCTGAATTATGGTCAGTGCTGACATCACGGATTCACTTTGTGGTCTGATCTGAAGAGGGTTTTTTAATTTTTTTTATTTCTTTTTCAAAATGCATCTCATTTCAGGAGATAAAAGACATAAAGGGATAACTGATCAATGCACAACTCAGTTTGTCCGTTTGCTTTGACCTATTTTAATAAAGACCATGTTGATCATGCGCCAGGGATCTCGCTGAGCTATCCAGAATTTAAACCCATTTTAATAACTTCCATTTGCCCGCACAATTGCATTTAGATTTCAAGCTTCAAAGCCAGTTTTCTTCAAACTTGAATGCATAAAAGAAAATGGACCTGCACTGTACTTTATTTATTTTTTTAGCAGGCAGCAGATGTTTGACTTTGTAGACCGGACAAGTCACGCAATGAATGACTCACTTGAACATTCGCAAATAAATCTTGTGTAGATATGAAGTGACATCCTTGTACCTCTATTGTTTTTAATCGACGCCGTCAGATGAGACACAGCTGTCAATTTGTTAGCTTTCATGAAAACATATCACAGGAGTGTGTTTTTTCTTCTCTTGCACTGTGTCTGCAGCCTGCTGAATATTTCACACGGGCCCTGTTATGCAACGCTGGTAACCTTGAAGAGGTTGCAGCATCACTGCTGCGGACGCTCTCTGTGAGGAAGAGACCAGAGATCACACTGTATTTCTTTTATTACTCACTAGCTTGGGTCATTAGCTCGCTTGTGTCCTAAAATAATTGGTAGTGTTCTCTGGCCAAACGCACTAAATGAAAACAAACATGGAAGTGGCTTTAATCTCTTTTTTATTTAACAAGATCGCCGTGGACAAGTATAAAACTACCATAGCACATTAAAAAAAAGAATAGATAAAGTATTAGTGGAAAATAATCTAAATGTGTATTTATATGTAACGTGAATGTAGGGCTTTGATTGTATGGCTTCATGATGGATGGAGATTGTGCCCAAATAAGGCAAGAACGGAAGACGTGGTAAGCAATTAAGTTAAGTGTTTCCATATTTTCAGGTGCATCTATCCTTCAATGTTTTTGCGCACCTCGTGGGCCATTGTGAAAAAAATGTAGTGCTGAGAGTGGATGGCGGAGGTGCCACGGGCTTAGTAATTAAAATAGCTTACAACTGCCAATAAAATTGACAGTGGAGTCAATAAAGTTCACGATGCATTCCTGACCTGCACCCATTAAACTCATGTACATGTCAGTCATTTCCCGCAGGTACACACCAGTGTGGGTCAAGTGTGAGGAGACCGCAGTGAGAAATGGTTCAAGTTGCGAGGGAACGTAGGCTGCGAGGTTGTGAGGCTGCAGCAGGAGCAGTGTTGGCAGTAACAAACTCATTAATAAGGTGATCCATCTGCGAGCCGCCATCCGAGAGTCCCCCGCTCGGTACGAGCCATTCTCATGGGGGACCGAGATCTTGTCCACTTCTCTGAGCCTCAGTGAGTCCCACTTTTTCACATCGAAATTACGCACGAGAGGACCGGCGTCCATGTCTTTACGAGAGGGCAGTGGGGTGTCCTTCAGGACCCGTAGCTTCTGCCGAAACTCCTGCATCTGCTGCAGGAAGCACAGGGGGTCGGAGACGCTCCTGAATGACTCCGCGATGCTGAGCGCTCGTCTCTGCTCATCCAGCGCTGCGCTCAGCTTGGTGATCTCCGGGTCGTACGCTTGCATCACCACCAGCTTTAGTGTTTCAAAATCGCAGAGGATCTCATTCTTTTTGCATTCGAGTGCACCGATGAGTTTGTCGAAATAGTCTGTTACTTTCTCTGCGTCCGTGTTCACCGACTGAAGCGCCTTTTTCTTACTGGCTTGTAGTGTCTCCAGGCAGGACAGGATATCTGCGCTCTGCCAGCTCTCCGCCCCCTGAAGCAGCTCTTCAAATGCATCTTTTTCCCGTTCATACGCCTCCTCTAAGGAGCAAAATGTATGCCCTTTGTGGTCACCGGTTGTTGCGCAAAAACCACAAATCAGTTTTAGGTCGGTGGCGCAAAATATATTAAGAGGCTGACCGCTATGTTGTTGACAAACAGACATCTTAGGCAAAACCTTTATTTTGCTGAACTTCTCCACTATTCCGCGCAGAGAATAGTTGATCTGCAGGCTGTTTGCGCCGTTATGAGGGGTCTCCTTGCGGCATGTGGGGCATTTGAAAGGTGTTCTGTAAGCTGGACCTCGGTTCCCCTCCAAGAGTCCTTCCAAGCATTTCTTGCAGAAGCTGTGTGAGCACAGTAAGACCCGTGGATCCTCGAAGAGACAGCAGCAGACTGGGCACGTAAGTTCCTCTTCTAGCTGCTCCATGGTATCCTGTAAACACATCATCCAAGCGTCAAAACCGGAGCTTCATTTAAACAACGAAAGCCCAATAAATCAGCACTTCATAAAATAGGCATCACAATAATAATACGCACCCACACTAAGGGGGGATGCTGCCCCGTAAGGGTGCAGGCAATACATTACACACGAAAATGTGGTAGCATCGCAAAGGATACAGGTTTCATTTGCAGTCATGTTCCAACTGTGTGTGGAGTATTCCCATCCTGAAAGTGAAACTGGCTTGCATCGCTGTGCCCGCGTAAAAACATAAATGGTAAAAGGTTGGCATGAGCTGTGCCAACGGCTCCGTTTGCCCATCTAACGTAAAATATCATCCTGCTTTTATAATGTCTTTAACCACCCAGCTGCAGGCGTTGTAAGAAACTTGCAAACACGTCGCAAAACCAGACTCAAGTAAAAAAACACTAATCACTATGAACGCGGACTACAGCAAACGATTTTGTCCCAGATGTATTGCAAAATTAGCAGGAAGTTGGTTAGCTGGGTTGAACCCTACATTACAGCCGCCTAACCAATCCAGTGCGACAAATTATCGACAGACGGAGTTCGCGGTGGCGTTGCTCCTGTTGGCAAGGTACTGAAGGATGGCTGTGACAGATTTTGCAAGCGCATAGTAACATGCAACTACTGGACCAAAAGAATCACTCACCAGCTGCTGAGACGCACAGTGCAACGCAATCATGGCGCTTGTTGCTGTGCAGACTTCGCCCTTTCCGGGTGTAGAGTTAACTGTTTCAGTGGCGGACCGAAAAAGAAAAAAAGGAGTGATTTGTCTCCATTCACACACAGGTGCACCGTAGTGTTTAATAACATGCCGCTGACATGAAAGTGACCGGTGTTTGGATTATTTTTTGGACAGTTTAGATTTGAGCATTGGGGTGTTTACGTTTTTGTCCCCGCTGAGTAATTTGCAGAGGATCCCTGCCAGCGGGATGGGGGAGGGGCTGTTGCTATGCAAAACATTACAGCGTGAAAAACTGTCAACTAGGTTTTAGTCCCAGCTTGGCATTAAAGGTTTTTATACTGCCCCACTTCAGTTGCCTGTTTGGCTATTTGTCAATACTCATATGTAAACTGTTAACATTATTAAAATGTGCAAGTGAAGGCGCCCAGCTGCATTATAACTGATATGAATGTAAACTATTTAGCACTGAACAGATAAATGCCAGCGTATGGGCACCATGAGCAATTAGAAACCGCGAAACTATATCATACACCAGCAACTCTGTATGTATATAAATTGTATTGACAACCACAGGGTGCTATTCAATTATTAATGGAAAATTCAGCATGCGTCCACTACTTAACATTTGATATATTTTTCCAAAAGTCACTTTCTATTCACTTGTGGTTATGTAACATCGATATCCAATAGTTACTTAGTCACGTGTAGAAATTTTGACCTTGATTTTCTTCCCTTGTTTCCATGCCATCAGGAGCAACTGCCTATCTTAGCCACTGTGATTGGATACAGTGGGGGTAGCAGGGGCTTATGTAGCTCCGCGCTCCGCCGCAGGGTGTCGCTGTTGCGTGTGTGAGGAGGGTGGGGGGCGGCTGCCGTTTTGACGCTTGGCACTCTTTGGTTTAATGGTATGAGTGTATTTCCGGATGTTTAGTGTTGAGTGGCAAGAATGGCTGCGATGTTTACGTGGTGTTTAAGCTGCTGCGGAGATGGCGGACCCGGGCATATCCCCCTTAAAGAAATGCCCACCGTTCAGTTAGATACGCACCATATGGGTAAATAACTCTGTCTTTGATTCTCACATCTGATGTGTTGGCAATTAATGTCTGTGACACGGTTTACTACTTCCGCCGTTACCATTAGCTAACTATTGGCTAGCAGCTCGTAGTGTTGTTGTAGCCTCTAATATTTCATGTATTTGTGGTGTCATGGAGAAGTATCGATTTACATGTTGTAGAATTTCACTTTAGCATACTTCCTACATGAATATCGCGTTGTCAAACAGAGTGAACAACAACAAACCGGACACGTCGTGAAATCTGAGCACTGCCCAGGGCATGGGTAATAAATTATTAAGAAGTGTGGTAGATGCCCACATCGATTGAACTTCAAACAGGTGCTGGACCAATAAAACAACGTCACAAAGAAAAATTAAGGTCCACGCACTATAAGCTCCCTTCGGTGCAGTTTACTGAGACATCCAGCAGTGATGTTTCGAGTTACATGCTCTTCGGACAGTCTAATTGTCCTACGTGCTAACACGTAAATCTCCCCTCTAGACCTGCTGAAGAAATATTCTGCTATGAATAATTATCTATGTCTCTGACTTGTCATTCTCACTCCTTGTTACATCTGGACTCTATGTATAGCTCTTATGTTGATATTTTCCATTTCAAAAGTTTAAATGCTGTGGAAAATATGTCTCCTACCACACTGTAAAGTCCATTCTCAGTGTATGTCCATTGGAAATTTCAAGTTTCCACATCATACTTGTATATTGGACCTGATTGGCTTACAAACTTATAAATAATCCTCCCTCAGATTCATGTGAAAACTATCTTTTAATGATAAACTATATATGCGCATCATTCTGAAACGTGAAGTCACATTAAGTATAACATTTTTCAGTGGAGGGGCCCTTTAAGGTGTGATTTACCTCAATTATATTTAATTAAGATATATTTTTCAAAACGTTTTTATCATCTAGGACAAGCCGGCATTTACTAGGGACACTTATCTGAGGTTTACACTTGTAATAACAAACTGTTTATCATAAGTATTCAAATCCATCAACTTGTATATAGACTATTGGACTTAAACTATGAATGCTCCTCTAGAAAAACTCACCTGCCTTTTTACTTTGAGCAATATCTGGACTTTCAAATGACACCACTTGAGAATTTATCATGGCCAACAACATTTGGTTTAGTGCTGAAACAATTACTAGATTACAGATGATTGATAGAATATGAATCACCAGCAATTAATAATAAATATGATCTAAAATAATTTATGTAGTTTATCAAGCAAACACACCAAATACTCTCTGGTTTCAGCTTATTAGATGTGAGCATTTGCTGCTTTTCCCTGATTTATAGACTTGCTAATTGAATATGCTTTTGTTTTGCAGGCACAGACGTTGTTATTGTGAAGAGCGGGCGGAGGATATGTGGCACCGGAGGCTGCCTGGCCACCGCTCCTCTGCACCAGAACAAAAGTTATTTTGAGTTTAAGATCCAGTCCACTGGTAAGCCCTCAGCATTCAGTTGATGACCACCCTCTATCCCTCCCCCCGTGCCTTTTTTCCATGCTAGATTGCTATTTTCTGGTGCATTCTTAGTAGAGGAGGGTACTGATTCTGACACAGTTTTTAGTAGCTTGGTAACCTGGTCTTGTGACTGCATGCTCACTGCTGTGATTCTGTTCACTCACAATTATACAATTTAACAAGCACAAGAAATGTACTTTCTTCCATAAATGTCTTTAAGCAAGGCACTTATTCTGCTACTTTCACGCAGCTCCACTCTTGCCTCAGACTGGTTTTGTCATGGCCCTGTTCACACCTGACATTACCATGTGTCTTGAGGTGGTCTATTTACCAGAGGACTGCACTAAGTACATCAGTTCACACCTGGTATTAGAATGAGTCTCCACAACGCATCTCAAATGGGCACTTGTGATCAGATCTCACTTCGCCACTCTATATGCAAATAAAAATGTACATCATTTCAATTTGCAAAGGCCTTGATGCGTGGGCAAAATCAAAACTCTTTGGCTTAACTGGAAATCTGATAGCGTGTTATGTGTGAACTCCATCCACAATAATCCATTTTGCATGTTGTTGTGGCTTCTTTTTGTTTTGCACTTTATTTTGACTCTGAGTCATAATGTAGGTGCCTGAATGAGTGCATACTTCTGCTTACACACAGACTCTCAGTTGAGTAGTCAATCCTTCAGTGTGGGCCAACATTTGCATACACACTGTTAAAACTGGCCGTATGCAGCTGTGCATTTGTGATCGGATCACCCAGGACACATGTTAATGCCAGTTGTGAAAAAATGTTTCTATTGCAGCTGCTGGTATTTGTCAGAAATAAGAATATATTTTAGTCCTTGTGCTTCAAAGTGTTTTAAAACAGCATATACTCATTGGTGGCCTTTTTTTTAAGGTGTGTGGGGAATTGGTGTGGCCACGCAGAAAGTGAATCTTAATCAAGTGCCTATGGGCAGAGACACAAACAGCCTGGTCCTCAGGCATGATGGGTCTGTGTACCACAATAATGAAGAGAAGAATCGCCTACCTGCAAACAACCTGCCTCAGGAGGGCGACGTTGTGGTAAGTGCATTATATGTTTTACTTGATTTTGAATTTGAATTTGATGACAGAATCTTTGAATAATCAGAGCGCTGCTAGTTGTTTGTAAAGTAAATAACTCTTTTTCTCTCAATCGACATCTTGTCAAACTGAGCGTAATGAGATTAAGGCACTACAGCTGGGTGATATCACCTAAAATCAGGGTCATGAATAAATGTCACTGTTATTGCTGTAACAAATAATGAAACATTATCTTATTATCTGTACACACGTTTCTCAGTTCTTGTTTTTCCATAAGCAGGATTTGTTCTTTGTTTTGGAGTGATGTCATAGGCTGCTGTGTCTGACACGACCCACTTCAGCATCCAGACTGTGGTCTTGAAGCACAGGGGAAGCACTCTTACAGCTCCAGGGCTAATTTGTAGCTAACTTCATTGCAAAGCAATGCTAATGTTTCTGAGTTTAGTCTGAACACATACTGTATTGAGCTAACTCATGGTGCTATCTCATCATCTCTATCTATCGCTCAGTCTTCCAATAGGCATGTGACTGTAGACTGAGTGTATTTACATAACCTTAATAAACCCCTTCAGACTAATCATCTGCCTGCTGGAACAGACTGGCTTACAGGTCCCGTGAGACAGTAGAATTTGGTCATTGGGCCTGCTGCTTGTTCCCCACATGCACACTAAACTGCTATTTGGCATCAATTTGTAAACCATGACTGATTTATCATAAAACAGAAACTGGACTTTTTTTTTTAACAGATCTTACTGGGTGTTATTATCAGTAGTGTTTGACTCATATCTGAGAAACACATTTAAATTTTTCCTATTCCTAAACACATCAGAAAATATTTTCTCATTTTATACACAGTAATGCTAATTTCATGACACTATAAGAAGAAGACTGAAAAAAACACTGAAACATTTTGAAGCTGCGACTACTAGAATCTAAACCGTGATGATTTTAGCCACCCCCTGGTGTTATTTAGTGGCAGTGTTGCATTTATGTGAACCATACTAGAAGACTTGACCATCACCATGAACATGTAATACTGCCAACTGAGTAACTGTGGAGGAACTAAATTTGCGTACAGAGATTTATTTTTGTCATTAGAAACCAAATTCAGATCAGTAAAACAGTGTTACCACACCCTAAATAGAGTGATATTTGCTTTTGACTTTAGTCATAGTTTGCCAGGCATTAATGCACAAGGAATATGAGCACCTGTAAATTCATTTCGACTGTAAAACTTGTAGTCATGTTTTTATGTATCTTTTTGAGTAACACACAATTTCTGTTTTGGTGGAAAAGTCATTATCACTGTTACGCAGTGGTAATTAAAGCTTAAACCAGTGTAGTTTAGTAGGAGAAACTGCAATTGCAGAAAAGTTTTGTTTTATTATTTTTTTTATTTCTATATATTTTGCCTTAACCCTTTTTATTTCTATTCCTGCTCCCCTTTTCTTGGCTGAAATGGGAATCTTGAAGCTGATCCAAACAGTCACAAATTTGAATGTCCAGTCTACACATATGATGATACTTTAAACATTAAAACATTTATATGTATGATCATATTTGTCTGCAATGTCATTTGTCTTTGTCAGGGCATCACATATGACCACGTGGAGCTGAATTTATATCTGAATGGAAAGAACATGCATTGTCCTGCCTCAGGGATCCGAGGCACTGTATACCCTGTTGTATATGGTGAGTTAATTTGTTGACTTCATACACTAACTAGTTTTGTTAATCTTGGTATTATAAGGTATATTTATTTATTGTTAACATTATGGACGGCTCAACCACTTCTTTAGAGATGACATTATGGCAGTTACATTTTTATTCCACTAGAGGGCAGTATTTGTGCATTTTCACATGACTTATACACTTATATTGGGTTGCACTTGACCATAAACAGATTCCACACACTCAGTGGTGCTGGTTGATGTTAAGCTAGTCAGTGAAATCACTTGGGGATTTGTATGTTTGGAATAAATCATGAAGACAGTTTGGCATCACTTTGTGTCCCTGGCACATGGTCAAGTCATGTTAGTTTTATTAATATAGTGCCAAATCACAACAGAAGTTATTTCAGAGCACTTTTCACGTAGAGTAGGTCTAGAATGTCCTCTTTAATTTACAGAGACACAACATTTCCCCATTACCGAGCACTTAGTGACAGTGGCATGAAAAAACTCCCCTACAGCAATACAATGAACTGTAACTAGATACTAATTAGTTGGGTCTGGGCAAACACTCTATTTATTTAAAGCACTACTAATATTCCTGAGCTAGAAGATACATCTTTGTAATCAAAGAGTCACACTGGATGTTTTAATTGTCATCATATCCAAATTTCAAATTTATTGTACCATTATTCATGTTAGGGTCATTACTTCACTATTTTCTAATAAGCATTTACATTAACTGATCTCCCCTATAGAGATAGGCACCTGCTCCACTTCCACCTCCATAAGATCTATGTGTTAATCAACCAATACCAAATACCCATGATGCCATTATCCTAGGATCATAACAACATCTCAAAAGGTTTTGAATTACATTTATTTTAGATTTAAAACCATAAAATTGTATTCCTAATGGCAAATTGTTTTACATTTTTGTGAAATGTTAACATTATACATTTAAACATCAGTCGTTCTTCAGTCTCATTTTATAGCTTTCTGTATGTTTGGCCCAGTTTTCTGCAGACTTTCAATTGCTCTTGCAAGTTTCCCTGAAGGTAACAGGATTCAGGGGTCTTCGGGGAAGAAGGCAAATTTTATTAGGTGTTTGGTGGCTAGAATCTGGATGGTAGCACCTGTCCTCGTTTTTAGTGTGGCGGAGCTGCAGTGAACAATATGATACACATATCGACTGAGAGCAGGAGAGGAGCAGATGTTTTTAAACTGGTGACCGCTGCATTGGGAGTTTACTGCAAGTTTAATGAACTGTTTAAAGGAAGAAAAGATTAGTACAATTATGGCCAGAGCTACAGAGCTTAATGACACTGTTATTATAAGTGTTACTGAACAGACAAAGAAAGGGAGATGAGGAAAACTCAGAGAGAGAGAGGGAGAGCGAGCACCCGTATAGCTACATGTACAAATGAGTGTATGTTTGTCATGATGATCAGCCTAATGTTTTGCTATTATGTATTTTCTGACTTGTAGTATGAGCAACGTTATCTTTGCAGTTTAAGAGCAGATAATCTCTGTGTTTGGGACATCCAGTCAGGTTGTTGAGATGTAAATGTCAGTATTTGTGCAACTGACTACACTTTAATTTCCATAGTGTATGCTTTAGATTAGTTAAGCCGATCAGTGATTCAACAGAAGTGATGATATGATTACACAAAATACTCAAGTGTTTTAGTTTGATAGATGAATAAATATGTGGAATAAGAATTTTAAACATCCATACGCCCAGTTTAGGAAACATCCAACAAATTAAGCAAAGTGAAATAAGTAATTGATGTTGATAGCAGCATGTACAATGTGGATTTGTAGGATGATTAGTTTACAATCAGAGCTACGTTATCAAAAAAAGCTCAGAAAATACCATGTCACTGATGATTTTCTCACTGTAAATGTTTAAAACTAGTCTGTGGTCTTTTAATGGTTTTTACAGTTAGTTCATGTTTAACTCTAATGACAGCATTAAAAAGTACTGCATGCTCTACTTAGTCTTGGAATGGGACTTCTTTGTTGGCCTTGATCTATAGTCTCACTCTTGACTGAAGAAATATTCATATTCATATACTGTTAAAAATGTTTAAAACATATCGCCCAGCACTAATGTGGAAATGAAATGGTATTAAATAGTCTTTGTTGGGTTCTAAAAAAGTCTGATAGCATTAGATTGATTTCAAAAAGTGTGCAGACACCCTGATAGATTTTACAATTATTTCTATAATTTCTTGTTGAGTTAGGCCTATAATTAGACTGAATAAATGTTACAATATTTAATTAAGCTGGTAATGGAACATCCAAAAATAGTGAGCTGCCCACCCCCAAAAATAAAAAGCTTTCACCAGATTAATTCCATTAACTACAGTGGCACAGTAGCACAGTTTTGTTATTCCTCTTTTGAAACAAATGGTTGCCTTCTTATATTGTTCAGTGTTGATAAGTATAGTCTCGTGTAATTTACAGCAGTTTCAGCTTTGTCTCCAATGAATGCTCCCAAATTCCCATTGAATGAACATCACCTCTGCTGTCACCGTACCTCAGATTGATCACTGGTGATCTACTTGAGGTGCAGCAGTACTGAAAGTTGGTGTTCGAGGTGGTGCTGGGTCTCTGGCTGAGAAACCAAAGCTTTCAGTCTTGCCGAACCAAGATAAATTTAACATGAACCTTCTGTTTAAATAAAAGACATTTGACCTGACAAATTCCTGAAGAATTGACAAAATAAATATAGAAGTTTTAACATTTGCTTTTTGTCATATCACTTCTGTGTAAGACACAACTTAATGAAATCAGATTGTGCTTGAAAATTAGGGGAAGAAATTGTGAATCGTTGGATAAAGTTTAGGTTTAATTAAACCATCAGCCTGACCTGTCAATGGGTCCATCGCCATAGACATGATGTGGCCAAGCATCATCCATTTGTGATATAATGGTGCAGCCACAATAACATGTTTGAGTTTGAATGTTTGACTCAATAAATCCTTTTCACAACAAACATTTTAACTTATTGTAGTAGGAAAAACACAGGCGGTGCTAATAAACATTGAAACTGAAACAGTGAAATGCTATTCAGGCTTCAATCATTTGACTATTTTTTACCTATGTACTGTGACATGTTTTCTGTGAAAAAGACCTACAGTATGTAAATAATGTATTAACTGTAATCAAGTACTGAAACAAAGATATGCACAATACAGGCGATATTGTCACACAGAGTGACATATTTTAATTTAAAACTCTTGTAAATCTATTCTCTCATTTAGCGTCTTGGTGTGAATAAAGTAAGAAAAGTTGTGGTTATTTCAAAAGAAAGATTTCTGTTTGTTTTTCATCTGTGCTCCTCTCACTGGTTTTAAGTGGGCAGGGCTCAGTCGGGAAAAAGCTGATGTCACATACTTCTGTGCACCAATCAGGATTTAGGAATATTTGAATCAAAATATGATAACAGATGTTGGGTTGTTTGCATATTTTGGCAGGCCACTGTCAGTCAAATCTGATCAAGCGTCCCCACACCCACACAGACATGATGGAGCAAATTAGCTGACATTTTTAGACTTTATCCCCTAATAAAAAATATTTTTGTTTTTTTTCCTGAACTTGAACTTATATTATTGCTTATTTTAGATGTTGAGGAATGCCTACAGTTTGAAAACAAGTTTTAGGGGCATCTAAGGGAAATACAAGACTGTAAGGGAATCTATATATAAGAAGTTATCATGTATAATGTGCTTAATTGTGTCTGTCCTTTTTGTCATTACAGTGGATGACAGTGCCATCCTAGACTGCCAGTTTAGTGACTTCTACCACACACCTCCACAAGGATTTGAGAAGATTCTCTTTGAACAACAAATCTTCTGAAGGAGCACTTCAGCCTCAGCCCCTCTTGTTGTCGTCCTCCCCTATCTATCATAGCAACCCCTGTGACACTACAGTTTGACCTTGATGGGATAATGTCATTATGTGTGACTAGAATGCCTCTTGTTTTGTTTCCCCTGATTGCTCTGTCTCTTTACTGCTGCTCTGGATTGACGCTGGAATATCCTTGAAGGAATGGGGATTTCTAATCATTGGTCGACATTGATGGGGTGGTGGAGCTGCGGCGATAGAAAATTGTCAAATCATTATCTTGTGTCTCTGGTAATTACCTTGTATTAAAGGACCAGTTTGTAGTATTTCAGCGGCATCTAGCGTTGAGGTTGCAGATTGCAACCAACTGAATCCCGTTACGCTAGATGGCACTGAACTCTACATACTGCACCTTTAAATAAAACACTTTGAGCCACTGCTTACAGTTTCTGTGTATAGATGACAGTGGATGTAATGGTAAAATGTTCCAATTCTTCAGGATCAGAAGCCATGTTTATTAACATTTCTTCATATTTCTGTTTTTGAATATGTAAACAGCAAACTGACATTCAGCAATCGCCCCATATATTTATTTGTATTTATTTGAAAATGAAAATGTCTCTTTGACATGATACAACATGTCATTTGTTTGGCTTACAACACTCTGTGGCTCAAAGAAGGGTCAGCCGTCAACACTGAACTCCCATTCACTTTTATGCCGCCTTCTTTAAATGGCAATACAACTAAAAGTGGGGATATTGCAACACTATTCCCCCCCACTTATATTCTCATCACTGCTTATATTATGAGTTCATGCAGAACTGGTTTAAAAATGCTATCACTAGTAAACAAGTGCACATTCCAGGGGACAGCAAAGGCAGGGGTTTCACTGAGGTATGCTGAGATGACAGTGCTGAAAAATGTTTTACAGAGAGAAATATTTCTTAAATGGCTGACACTAATATGTATGAAGATCAAATTCCTTTATCACTTATATGAACTGCGCTGAAGTTTCCCAACACTTATATTGTCTTATAAACTTTTATTGTGGATTGATTCCAAATATCAGTAAATTCCCAGAAGAGCTGGTGCTGTCTGTCTCTGATTAGAGATGTCACATTGGTAATGATGTCAGTCTGTTGTGTTGTATTGGCATTGCATATCCGCTACTGAAGTGTGACAGTTAAATATTTCAAATGCTTGTCTTTGTTTGCACTAATGAGCAAATCCCAGATACTGTTGATTCATTAAAGTTACGTGTCTGGAGGCATCATTTTTCCCCTTATAGTCTTGTTTTGTTGTAAGGTTGTTTTCAAGTTCATCAGTATAATCTTTATTGACCAAGTATGTTTGCACAGAAGGGATTTGACTAGTTTAGTGTCTCTCAATGTGCCTACACAGAATAACAACATCAATCTTCATATATATACAGGGAATAACTGCAAACAGCTGAAACTATTTCGGTGAACTGTAAACAGGATACAATTAGTGCTAAAACGAGTGCTGAGACAGACACTGAATGGTTAAAAAAACGACACCATTATTAACCATCTTCACAGAAACTGCAATACTTTCACATTGGAGTATTTCATTTGTGCTCAACGCATCCTCCTTGAATTCATTATTACTGCGTCGAGGAAGCAGAGGAAAGCAGGACAGCCCATACAGGAGGCATATGCATGAACTCCTCCCCTCACTCTGCGATCGTCCTCCTCCTCCTCCCCCCTCTCTCCGGAGCCCGCAGCAGCAGCAGCACAGGAGCTGCCGTGCCTCGTCTCTCACGGAGGAGATCCCGAAAAGCCAGAGCAACAGCGAAACCCCCGTACAGCCATGGCAGAAAACGCCGGCTTGGAAAACCACCGCATCAAGAGCTTTAAAAACAAGGGACGTGATGTCGAGGTGAGCTGGCATATAAAGTCGACTTTAAACAACGTCAATTGAATTGTTGTTGTTTTTTTACGTAAAAATGACAGTCTTTGGGCCTCGTTGGGGAGCCTGGCCCCGGCTGCAGCTGCCAGCTAGTTAAGCTAACGTAAGCTATCGGTAAGAGTTCGCCATCAAAAGTGCTTATCGGCCTATCCTGTTATCGGCACATTCCCCCTGTAATAGCGCTATTGTGATACTTATTATCTAGTTAACTCCAGTGCCCTACTAATATCGTCTAGTTAATGTCTGTGAGGAGCAGCATCACTGTTGGACCGCCGGGTTTGAGAGAATTAAGGACAGGCGGTGTAGCTAGCTGTCACTGCCTGCTAACAAGCTAGTTGGATGGACACCGGTCGCTAGCGAGGCTGGGCCTGGCCGGCACCCTTTATCTTCACATTTGGTTTGTAATTTACACCCAGCAGACCGCAAGTATCACCAGTGCTAACCTGCTAGAGTTACATACGTTTGGCAGTATTTGTAAAACAGTGGTTTTGGATTGAACTACATGGTTGGTTCACATCCACCCAAACCAAACATTGCCCCTCCTTGTTAGCAAACGTTGTCAGTCGAACAGCTAGCGTGTAATGCCAGGTGAGCTGCTAAACACTTCAATGGTTATAATGTGAGGACCTTGTTTTAGTTGTAGTTTTTACCGCACACATGGATGTGGATAACGACACATGAGTTGCTGGATAAATGTAGTTAAGGTCATGAATTCACTGTTTTATCGGAATACATCAGTGAGACCTTAAACTAACACTTGGCTAGCAGTAACTATTTAATTATAACTTGGGCCAACGTTGTAATGTTATATGGCCAATTTCTTGATGGTTCTGGCTTGATATGTTCCCACATAGACCTTGCTATAATATCGTAAATGAGTCTGTGATCCTGGCAGGTCACATCTTCTAGAAAACACCACCAGCATATTAGCTGCAGCACTTGCAGATCTGCTGTCTGATATGCTGGATATTGCAGCATCCCTCAACTATCAATTTTAATATTAAAAAAATAAATCCCTATTATTTGTCTGTAGTGGTGACCGGACAGTTTGGCAAATGCTGTGCTCAAGCAGATGAAAGAAGCCATCAGTATTGGACCAAAGACATTTGTCAAAGTTACACATTTCTAGAGTTATTTTGGTTTTTACTTAGGTTATATAGCCTAAAAATGTATCCAATTGATCAAAATGCAGCTCCGTATGAGATTTTTCCAACAAAGACTCATGCTTGCGCTGGGTGGTTCTGATCTATTGGTAATCCTGAGATAATCCTCACTCAAAGGTATGTCTGAGAATGGCCCTTAAACATCCATCTGCATGCTGACGGGAGTTTCACCATGGACTGCCCAAAAGCACAGATCAGTGCCCCATAGGTGGTTGTTTTGAAACTTAGATTCAATGTGACAAGCACATGGCTACTATGACAGACAGACTTTGCCAAGTGCATTCTTGATGCTATTTCAGGCATCCTGGATGTCTGACCAGGGTCCTCTTAACAGCCTCTGCATGAATTTGAGTTTTCCGAAAGGGATGACTCAGACTACAGCAGGAAAAAATGCCAGTCTGGATTTTATTTATGTAGGTCATGCATAACAGATTGCTCTTCATTTCTGACATCATTAGGGACAGCTTTGTATTGCAAAGCATGGAAGTCTCACATGCTGCAGGTTGTATAGCTCCTCCTTTGTTTTCCTTGATGTCACATAAAAGCGGTTATTAAGATCGGTCAGGCATTTTCTTTACCCTGTTATTTCACATCGTTCTTACCTTGCAGAATAGCAGGTTTGGTTTTTTGACAGTGAAGCCTTGATTGGCTCCTGCAGTTTTGTCTGGGTTGTCATATATTCTTTAACTTTAGGGACAGTTTATATTATGAGGTCAGTAACCAACAGAGTTCAGCAAGTTACGTTGAGTGTACTGGGTAGCTTTCATTTATCTTCTTAAGTCAGGCTTGACTGCATTTTTGGTCTTCTGGGTCCTGTAAAGGGACATTTTAGTTTGGGTCAATGTAGTGCCATTATTGTTGTTTTGCAGTAGTTTGGAGACACCTCCAAAGCCTCCTGAGTTATGACTGCCCCAGATTACGTAAGAGGCTATTTAGGAAGGCAACATGAACCTCTTCAAACAGTCACAAGATCTTATACCATCTCAAACTCTTCACGATGAACTGGAAACCCAACAGATGCACAAATACAGCAATTAGTTGAACTCTTTCCTCACTTTTTTTGTGCTGTTTTGTAGATCTGTTTCCTTCAGAGGTGCTTGCAGTGGTCAGTCACAGATATATGCTTAACTTGAAAAAAGTAATCTACTTTCTATGTGTTGTTTAAACTTTTGTAATTTTAAATGATGTATATAGATTTATGAAATTAAACTGTTTATCAATGTGTAATGTGATGGAAAGCATACAATTTAATGTGTTTGTTCATGGATTTTTGTGATTCATATAAAAGGCTACAATATATGTTTTTCCACTGTGGTAAATGTTTGAATTTCCCAAAGAACTGGCATCTGGTTTTGTTGAAAAATATTAGTCTGTGACATAAATTCAAGATGTAAAGAATGTTTTTGCACGTTGATTTAATGATCAATGGCTGATTGGCCTATTGTCAGTCTGTGAGTTGTTGCATATTGTCTGTCTGACGTTGACACTCCAAGAGATCACCTTTTGGTGAAAAAGGGAAAAAGTAGAGTCATCACCAAGGTTTCATGCAGATTTACAAGCCAAGCACAGAATGAAAAGAAACCTTAAAAAACATGTCAAATCATGTAACTATGTTAGGCAAAGACAAACCACATGAAATGTGTATAACGGATGTTTTGTCTCATTCACTGTGTTGCTTTTGGTTTCTATGTTTCAGACTATGAGAAGACATCGAAATGAGGTGACGGTTGAGTTGAGAAAGGTAAGAAAAGATGCACAGCCTGTCTACAGGCACACATACACACACATTAGGCCTTATTTTGAGAATCGAACTTGCCCCAGGTTCCACAAGATTTTTGTTGGACACATTGAGAAAACTGAAAATGCAGTCAGAACCATTCAGAAGCAATCATACAGTCTGAGAACAAAATGGTTAGCTGAAAGCTGCAGAGTTGAGCAGTTCATTGTACCTGGCAGCACTAGCCAGGAAAACATTACATTTATTGTTAATATATAGAATATTACTTGAGTCTTGTGTGAACTGACAGTTTAGATGCACCACCAGTACACTGTCTTATGCAACTAATGCAGCATACATGAGAACTGTGGCAAGCCATGCTTTTGTGGTTTCCTTTTTTATTTCTTTGTTTGGTTGGTACACCAATAATCAACACCTCATCCGAGCAGACACCTTCTAAATGAACACAGATCTATTGAGCATTAATTTGATCGTTGTTTCATACTTTCTGGAATTTAATGGTGGAAATAAACATGTTTGGGTAGCTCTCTCAATCGGATCACAACGGGAGATTGAAATTAAAGTTCACTCTGCCAATTGTTGTAATTTACACTGGACAGCTAGTTAGCTAGCTGCAAGCCACCAGTCTATAAATGGAATAAATGGTGCTCATTGACTGTAATTCATCCTGCGGCTGTCGTCAGCAGTGACCTCATCAG
Organism: Scomber scombrus; assembly: GCF_963691925.1. NCBI lineage: Eukaryota > Metazoa > Chordata > Actinopteri > Scombriformes > Scombridae > Scomber > Scomber scombrus. Next base: position 10,333,955 of record NC_084982.1, read on the forward strand.
TGAAAACATGTGGACTGCTTTCACATGCAGTCATGCCAAGCACAACACTGCAGCTGTATCTGAAAGATGATGCTGTACGTTTTGTCAAATACTCATGTTTAGACACCTGCAGAGTTTGAGCACTAACTTTAACTTTCTGCACCTGGTGTTTAACAGGTGTTTACATCCTGTGATAAATCCTCTGAATTTATGCTTGTATGATCTTCTCTTAAAGAAGACTCTGGCACATCTCTGTTTTACATCATGTAAAGTGTTGTTTAACTGTACCAGTGTATTCATGCTTATATATGCACCAACTAGTTCATTTTGATTTTCAGTTCTGTTTTTTCATTCTCATAATTTTCTCCAATATTGTTATTAACACTTCTTTCTTTTGGCAGACTAAATAACAGTTTAGTTTATTGGGCATCTACAAACTCCAAATTCAAATGTCATGTCCTGAATCAACCTTTTGGCATCTCTTCTTTGCATGAAGTTATCATGAAATGATAACAGATGGTGGACAATATATAAATGGCCCTATGGGTCCTGCAGTTTACACCCAATATGGATTTTAAGACTATCAAATAAAAGATAAAAAGGTATTGCTTCTACCTCACAGTGATGGTTTGATTTACAATAAAACACGCTGGAGTATTTACCCCAAAATAATCAAACTAGTTAAAACAGTGCTCTTTCCCACCAATACTAAAATATAATTAAAGCACCATGCAAATAAAATTCACTTTCGTTATTAATATACTTATAATCAGGATTTCTGTATGCAAACAAGTGGAGGTCAAAAGGAAGCGAGCCTCGACTTAAACATGTGTTATGACACTTCAGAGCTGTTATATTGACACTCACTAGGAGACTATGTCAGTGACTGTTACACAGTGTTGGGTCATACACCAATGAAATTACTTGTCCACTACCCATACTGTCATTTTGCTTTTTTCATAGAAAATAAAACCCATTCAGTTTATTTTCATGTATCAGCATCCATGTTCATCAAATAAAAAAAGTTAATTCGTAAAATACTCGGTATGTTATCAATATTTAGCTGGAGAAGGCACACTACAACTAACTGAAAGTGTCTGCTCCATCACAGCATAGAGTAGCAGAGTGAGACGTTTGTCCTCCCTACTGCTCTCTGCTATAAGCACACGTAGCTGTTAGCAAGCAGCTGCTCTCATGTCTCTCCGGATCTTAGGGGTTGTTTTCAGCTGAAACTCTCCTGCTCTCTGCCTGTTTAGCCTGCTGTCTATGTGTATCTCCCCGGATGGCAGGGGGCTGCTCTGGTTCTGGTTTGTTCCCCCATCGTCGATCATCCCTTTCAATAGCAGATATACAATCCGATAAACAATCAGACGCATCCCTACTGGGCGGGCCGCCCAAGTAAAGTCAGTGTGTGGGAAACACTGGGTTCACATGAGGTTATATCCACAATGAAGTCCAAAATGTGAAGTGCTGCCTTCCAGGAGGGATTGTCTGAAAATGTGCGTCATTATCCCCATGTTTTAAAGGATTTCGCGTCTCTCCATTCTCTCTCTATGACAGCCAACTGTTCACTTGGTCTTTGAGTGTGGTCATTTGGAAAGGCTATAAAAGCGTTTCGCTTCTGATGAGGTCTGACAACACTTCCAACGGACAAGTTCTTTCCAAGCATAACCTGGCCCTTAGTCTCCTGGAAGATGAAGGTGCCCTCTGATTCTGTGAACCGGGTGCCAGACAAAATGATTGAAATTGAGGCGGACCTTTGCCAAGTCATTGCTCTGGGAAAAAAGGTTTTTGCCAGCCCAGTATGGCACAAAATTAACACTGACAAAACACTTTGAAATTAACATTTTAGATGTTGAACTCACGCAGGACCTTCTGAACTGTCCATTCAAATAAACTAAACTCAAGGGGCACTAGCTTTCAGAGGAGGTCTGAGAATAATAGTGAGCAAGCATGTGGAACAGCAGACGTTTGGAGAGTCCAGGCACAGTCAGGGGTGTTTAAAAACGCAGAACGTCATTGCTGCAGAGTGCTGAGGTGGTCTCAAGTCTAGCACATTCCATTTTGCCAGATCAGAGCAGGAAGAAGCACTGCACTAGATGATTAGTCATCGGTGACGCATATCAGCATGATGCACAGGAATGTAGGGCAAGGGAATCTCCTCCTACCGCGCACTCTGAAAAAATGACGGGATGTGTGGGTCTCTCTGTCTGCGTACACGTCTGAATGAACGTATGCTTGCTGGAGTGTGTCGAAGGTTAAGGTACAATCCCTTTCAATGATGAGTGTGTGTTTGCTTTGTGGATTAGCCTGCAGGCAGTTCTCACTGGCTAACCCACTTAGACTGGGATTTCTAAGATGTAGCCTCTACTCCAGAAAATAAAAATTTTAGAAAGTGGTGGGAAAATGTTTTTGAGGTAGGCGTAGATTCACTGTTACTTTAAGAATTCGTGAATGCATTAATGAACACTCCTCTTCTCGTCTCATAGCGTTTCTGTCTTCTTATCCTCTCAGAACAAACGAGACGAGCATCTACTGAAGAAGAGAAACGTCCCGCAGGAGGAGAGTCTGGAGGACTCTGATGTCGACTCAGACTTCAAAGGAGTAAGTGTGGACGTGTGCTAGAGCGAGAGAGATGCAGTGAGACTGGACTGTCTGGATATCAGGTCAAAAGGGTTAAAATCAAGTGGGCAGTATACTTAATATTGTGATCTCTCTCTCTCTGTAATGTGTTATTTGAGAGCTGAGTTGAGACTGAAAGTTCTCTGTTGACCTTCAAAAGAGCAGCTGACTGAAAAATCTTACCACAAGGTTTATTTCGTGACTGTTCTGGAGCTTTTGATTGTCTCGCACCATCTTTCTCAGCAGACATGTTTTGTCCGGTTGTCATGGAATTGGAGATATTCAGATTTACACAATGGTTGTTTTTTCATTTGAATTGTGAACATCTACAGCTCCATGACAACCAGGTGAACTCCCGTCTGTTGAGAAAGGCTGTGTGATATGTTTGAAGGCTTCATAAGAAACTTCCAAATGGCCTTTATGGTGAGATAGTTGGGTTTTTTTTATTTCCTCCCTGGTTTTTATCATATATTTACTGCTGAAACTCCTGCCAGATGCCCCTCACAGTATTGGGAAAATGACATTTGAAAAACACAGCAGCAATGTGTCTTATGTGATATAATATTCTAGTTACTACAAGATAATCAGCAGATATCTCTGTCAGCAGTTTTTATTGGAACTTCTTTGTACAGGGAAAAAATCTGAAAACTGTTACATAACATCAAATCTGATAACATGTTCTGTGGATTATACTGAGAAGCAGAGACAATGTTTCTAGAAAGATCAGCTGCTGTTAATTTTTTAAATTTTCATATATAGATTTTTCCCTTTCCCTACATTGAACTGGGTCAGCCCCAGAAATCTAAGAGACAAACACTTTCAAATTTGAGCAGATGAAACCAAAATTGATGGAGGTGGGTTAGGGTTAGGGTTAGGGTTAGGGTTAGAAAAAATTTGTGTGAATTTATTATGAATTTTCCTTCCAAAATTTGAGTGTTTTAGTTTAGACTGTGCAAATAAATCCTTCCAGTTAATAAAGTCTGTGATTTATAGATCCTGAATTTTGCATTGCAGAAACATCCTGTCTCTCTGCAAAAATGTCACTTCAATTGTGCCTTCTACTTTCTCCATATAATATATGTAATATATTGTATGTGACAGATATTGTGATGAAACTCTTTCAGAAGATTTATGAAATGATGAGAGGAAGCCAATTTGCTTATTTTAATCACAAATTTTAGTCTCAGGTTGTGGCCCAGAGTAGCATTACTGAGAAAGGAAATGTAGGGGGGGAAAAGTTTGGCTGTGGGCCACCGCAGTCATTTCATCCAACGTTATTGTTACCTCTTTGCGAGTTCAATGTCTTGGACTCAGAAGTACTTTCAAAGTCTCATGGGAGCCGTAGTTAAAAGGTAATGCTGTCATTGTTTGTTAAAGTGATGAGGTGTTCACATTTTCCAGTCAGTACAATAGTAGATAGACCTTAAAATAAAATACAGACAGAAAACCAAAGAGTCACTAATGATGAAAGATGATCCTGAAATGAGCTATTCTGGAAGTGAGCCGGGACTTCTGTGCTATATTTCTCCTTTTTGTCCCATTTAGTGCAGTGAGTGTTCAGGAAAATAACTAATGAACATGAAGTCCATAATACAGTACAGAACACAAAAATCAGAAGTGCAGACTGCAGTCTTTACACTATTGAAATAACATTCGTTATGCTCAGAGCCATATAAAGTTATTATCATGTGTGTCAAATATGTAAGAACACGATCTCCTTGATCAGTTTAACTGAAAAGACACCAAACATTTTGCATATTCATTTCTAATTTTCATGTCAGACACCAAGTAGCAGTAGGCGAGATGTATCCTTGTAAACAGTTTCAACACATTTACATATATTAAACATGTTATGTAAAATTGGGTTGGATCAAGGGTCAGTTAAGCTTGGTGTTTGTTCACATCTGCTAACCTGTGTCAAATTTTAAATGTATCCCAAGCTACATCCTGAAAATGATCTCTGAGCACTGAGCTGTGTAAAATACAAAATGTTGTTGTTAACACAGAGAATAGCATCTACTACAGGTTTGCAGTTGTGTTGAGCCTCATTAAATTATGACAGTGCTAATGTTATTCTACATTTTTCTTTGTGCAGCAAAATGTTACGCTTGATGCCATCTTACAGGTAAGAGTTTATACCATTCAGCCCTTTCTTTATACTTTTGTCTTATGTACCAGCAAGAACTCCTAATATTCTGTGTTAACATGTATTATGGTCATCTCTCTTGTCACTGAAGAACGCTACCAGTGATAATGCAGTTATCCAGCTCAGTGCTGTACAGGCAGCCAGGTAAGTGACTCACACTTGCATAAACACATATACGGACACCAGCTGGTTTTCATATAAAGTTTCTGAAGTGCTTTCTTTTCCACTGTTTGTCAGAAAACTGCTCTCCAGTGACAGAAACCCTCCCATCGATGACTTGATAAAGTCTGGGATCCTGCCCATTTTAGTCAAATGCCTGGAAAGGGACGACAAGTAAGTCTGCTTCCAAAACAGTTTGTTTGCCTCCGGTTATTTGTCTGTCAAATGTGATGAATTGAGTCTTCTAGTTGATAAGACTGCAGACTGCTTTGCTGTACATCGAGTCTTTGCTGCAGCAGAGGCTTTGTGCGCGTGCGTGCGTGCGTGCGTGCGTGTGTGTGTGTGTGTTTCACTGTGTCCACACGTGAGAGTATGTGTGGAGGCGCAAAGGGCAGTTGGCTGGTCCTCTGTCCAGGCCAAGCCAAATATAACAGCATTCCTGTCCCTCGGAGTTCCAAAATTCCCAGGACCTTGTGGCCACCGGGGGGAGGGGGGATTGAATAGTCGGAGTGGAAGAACTTGAAGTTGTAAGGATTTTACCATGGCAACCCTCAACAGATAGTCATGTTAACATGGAGCACCAGCTTATATTAAAAAATTTCTGTTATTTTTGAGTTTGTGCAGAACGCAGTGATGCAGTATAACACATGTTCATGCATCAAGAGAGCACAATCGTCGACTATGTTGCCATAGCATTATGGCAGAAAGCCAAGCTAACTCAATCTAATGACATAATGAGGTACAGAATCAGAATGAAATGTACCGCATGAAAACAAACACAGTTTTACATGAACAAGAAGAGACTAAATGTCTTTTCTGAGGTTCTTAAATGTGATCTGTGGTTGCCAGAAAATTAAACTAGTTTGTCTACAGGCTGCTGCTGCTGCTGCTGTTGCTCCCTGTTTACTGTTTTACATCCCAGCTGTAGTGTACCAAACAAGCAGGAACTCATCATATTTTTTAGCCTGATGAAATATTCAGAGCGGTAGACAGACTTGCCACTCTTTACTTGATTAACTAGCATTCGTCTGGTGGGCGATGTGAGGATCACTTGTGACTCTGATTTCTAATATTTTTTGTTGCATCGTTTTTCTTTTTAAATCTTGTAATGAAACTTTTCCCCTCAAGCACGTCCCAGTCAACATGATATCCAGACCACCAATCTCTTAAACAGGATGGTCAAAAGCAAGAATATTAGATGCTTGGCGGGAATATTTGAAACCGATTTGAATAACGTGAAATTGTAGCTTGGAATACAGGAAAGGATTATGTCAAAATGTATTTTAATTATTATTTATTCCCCCATTTTTGCCCCGCTTTTACTTTAGAAACTAAAGGAGATTTCTTTTTGCCTTTTTAAAACTAGTCTTTTCTTCTTGTAACTACTTTGTTTTCTTTGTCCCACAGCCCCTCTCTTCAGTTTGAGGCAGCTTGGGCTCTGACCAACATCGCCTCTGGGACATCGGCACAGACTCAGGCTGTGGTTAAATCTAGTAAGTTGTCACATTGTTGTCCCCAGTGTTACCCCTTGTTATTCATGGGAGGAGATGTTGTCGTGTTTTTGTTTTTTGGATGATGTTTTTATTAGATAACAGTGCAGTGTTATTTTGAAACAAAGCCAACATAACTGGAGAGTGGAAACCATGATCACTTATCTAAAACATAACCTCGAATGAAATCTTGCCAAAGCCTCTGATAAAGCAACATGAAAACACACAAAGAGTTCCAGATACATTTTCTAAAACAGCGTCAAACAACAAAAAATTCAGATTCACCTGACAATAGTTTATTTTAAACACCCACACTGGCTTTTTCAGTTTCTTCTACTAGATCAGATCTCTTCTGTTGATGTTGGGTGGAGTTTTCTACGAATTGCATGAGGTTACCAAACTCGATTTACCAAAAACTAAGACAAAGGTAAAAGAAAAGTCAACCTACTCAAAGAGTTGTTACAAAAATATCTGTGGAGTCGTGTCAATCAAGCACTGTCTGTACATGCCCCACTCTCCTGAGAGGAGGAGTCAGGCAGTATAGGAGAAAACAGTCTGAGTGGGTGAACTTTTGGTGCTGTGGTTTTAAAGGGAAATCTACAGTTTATCAATGTGTCATCTTGAGCATGTAATTGATATGTTGATGTTTGCGTTCAGATGCAGTGCCCCTGTTCCTGCGACTGCTACACTCTCCCCATCAGAACGTTTGTGAACAGGCTGTATGGGCTTTAGGAAACATTATAGGTCAGTATCCTCCTCTGATATATATATATATATATATATATGTGTGTGTGTAAATGCTAGTTGTAAGCAATGACTATTCAATGATATTGACTTTTGACCCTATGCCCGTCCAGGTGATGGTCCACAGTGCAGGGATTATGTCATCTCCCTTGGCGTGGTCAAGCCTCTGCTTTCTTTCATCAACCCATCAATCCCCATCACCTTCCTGCGCAATGTTACCTGGGTCATTGTTAACCTCTGCCGCAACAAGGACCCACCACCACCCATGGAGACTGTACAAGAGGTGGGACAGTAGTGTGTTTGTGTGTGTGTGTTTCTTTGCAGTTAACTCTGTTGAGTCCCTCTGGCTGAGTCACACAGAGATTCTGCAGTGTCTTCTCAGAAGCCAGATCACCCCTATCACCCGGGGGAATTTCTAACTTGTAAAGCTCTGTTTTTGCGACACTTGAAGTCTGGTTTTGACAGCTATTCCTCTTCTTTTTTTGTCTTTTTACTCTGCCCCGTTTTTACCTTCATCTATTTCATCTAATTCCTCTGCCTACATCCAACCCACTCACAACCTACTTTTCTTTCCCCACAGATTTTGCCCGCCCTCTGTGTGCTAATATATCACACCGATATAAATGTGAGTATCAGAGCAAAGGGTGTAATAATAATTTGCTTTGTCTGGTTGCCGTATTTGGACCCTGTCAGTTGGACGTGGTCTTACAGGAATTTCGTGTCCGTGTGTTTAGATCCTAGTCGACACAGTGTGGGCTCTGTCCTATCTGACGGACGGTGGCAACGAGCAGATCCAGATGGTTATAGATTCTGGTGTTGTTCCATTTCTTGTGCCTCTCCTCAGCCATCAGGAGGTGAAAGTTCAGGTGAGACTTTAACTAATTGTTTTTTTTCTTAACTTTTTCTCTAATTTGTATCCACCATGAATTAATTAGCATTATGATTTCAAGTTTTGTAATTTGTCTTTTGTGTTAACACCCCACAGACGGCAGCTTTGAGGGCAGTGGGAAACATTGTGACAGGGACAGACGAGCAGACACAGGTTGTGCTCAACTGTGACGTCCTCTCACATTTCCCCAACTTGCTCACGCACCCTAAAGAAAAGATCAACAAGGTATCACAACCACAGCCTCAAATTTCATGTTGTGTGTATTAAGTATTATTTTTCTTATTATTAGCTAGTGGGGGGGATAAAGAGATAAACTGTGTTTGGAAACTATAGAGCTGGTCTTGACCATTTGTGATTGGTCTGCTTTGTAGGAAGCAGTCTGGTTCCTGTCCAACATTACAGCTGGGAACCAGCAGCAGGTCCAAGCTGTGATCGACGCTGGGCTGATTCCGATGATCATTCACCAACTTGCTAAGGTTTGTGCATGGTGCAAGAGCAGGAAAGAAACTTGTTAAGGTGCACAATCTCTTTTCTTTTTATTCAGTTTTTTCAACGGATGATACCAGAATAAATTTGGAAAATCACAGTGTTGGTTTTATTTGTGGTATTCTGTTGCATCAGCACTTTTTTGTAACCAGAGAGGCAACACAACTCTTGATACAGGAAATGGACACTGAATGCAAAAAATGTCAGTATGCCTTGGCGTTATGCTGTTGTAGAGATGACCTGCTATGTGCACATCGTAGTGACAGCCTGTTTCTCTACAGGGTGACTTTGGCACTCAGAAGGAGGCAGCCTGGGCCATCAGCAACCTCACCATCAGTGGGAGGAAAGACCAGGTGAGATGGGCGTTGGGACCAATGTCAAGGAAATGTGGTGCATGTATTTCACTGCTTTTATTCAGTCTGTTTTATATTGAACATATGAAGTCAGTAGATATGGGTTTATTAAAACTGTAGCAAAAAACACAACTGTACCCCATTTGACAGGATGAAGCTAGGTCATGTTGAATTGTTTAGCTATAAACGTCATTTGTGAGTGAATGTCAAGGACGCTGTTTCCACACTTGTAACCATGTACCTATGTTGTAATCAAGTATGGATGTGGTGTGTATGTGTGGGTTTGTGTAGGTGGAGTTCCTGGTAGAGCAGAATGTCATCCCTCCGTTCTGTAACCTGCTGTCAGTGAAGGACTCTCAGGTGGTGCAGGTTGTACTTGACGGACTGAAGAACATCCTCATCATGGCAGGAGATGAAGCCAGTACTATCGCCGAGATCATAGAAGAGTGTGGAGGTCTGTATTCTGTAACACCTGCTCTCTTCATTTATCTTAAACCTCTTACAAATTTAATGTTTTCATTTTCATTGGGATAATTGGTGCACCATAATGACTAAAGATGTAGACATTTTTGCATATTATTTCCCATCTTTTTTTTTTCTATTGGTCACACAACTGTGGAGGATACTGCAGTAGTCAATTTGCAGCATTATTATATTTGTTAATGACAGAATACATGTTATATTGTCATTGCTTTAATTTTACAGGTTTGGAAAAGATAGAAAATTTGCAGCAGCATGAGAATGAGGATATCTACAAACTAGCCTATGAGATTATCGATCAGTACTTTTCAGCAGATGATGTAAGTATGCCAAAAGTAATCAACACTTAAAATGGTGACATTAAAACGGTGGGGTTATCATACCTTGATCTCATCTTGTGTGTCCTTTTTTCAGATTGAAGAAGATACCAACTTGATCCCTGAAACCACCCAAGGAGGAACCTACAACTTTGATCCAGCTTCCAACATGCAAACAAAGGAGTTCAATTTCTAAAAGCCAGGGTGTTTGGTTCAACCAGCTGCACGGGTACTCTGTAATCACCCCAGACATTCATCCATCTCTCCTCCAACCTGGCAACCTGGTACCGCAGGATTTACTCAGCATCACTTCAACATGGAAACTCACCACTGAAGGATTTACCCCACCCCCCCACCCCCCACACTGTGGGGTGTTTTTTTTTTTTTTTTTTTTTGGGGGGGGGGGTTTTCTTTTCTTTCTAATGTTCATCCTTCACAGAACACAGCAACCCTTCAAAGGAGTCGGGGTTATTCAATAAGGCACCATCACCATCTGGCAACCTGCATCAGGAGGATTGTCGCTATTTTGATGCCAGTGCTTCTAAATATCACACAGAAATAAAACCAGAAGGAAGAAACAGCCTTCGTGGCAAGATTTAATTGCCAAATGTCAAATCTTCACAAGGACAAAAACACAAGCACATACGCAGACACAAAACACACACACACACACACACACACACACACACACACACACACACACACACACACACACTTTTTGACACTTAAGATTTGTGTGCATACTTCTGTTAGAAGCCATCATATCACTCACGGGGAAGAAATACTGCTGTTTGTTTGTGGTTTATTTTTGTGCTTTCCCCCCCTGGATTGTCCTCTGGTGTTCACCCATATGCACGCACACTGACATACAAATGTACACACACACACACACTTTAGTCACTCAGATTCCTGATGGCCGTGCACCCCAAAAACCCTCTCTCACCCAGTTTAAAGAGTTAATCCCAGAGCTAAGCCATGATTAACCACGGACCCCCCCCCCCCCCTCCACTGCCCTCCCAGGAGAGTTCTGGGACAGGTGGAGGGGTGAAAGGGCTCTAAGGCAAAAAGAGGACTCCGTGGCAAACTGACTGACAGGACTTTTGACTCAATAATGTCACTTTTTTTAATGTGACCTCTGTTGAATTATCAAACTTAATGTTTGTTTAAAAAAACAAAATCAACAAAAATGTGAAGAAACCGCTATAATTCTTTATTTTTTCTCAATACATACAACTATAAGACCTGCTAATTGCCTGCTTCTGATTCAGCAGAGCGAAAAAAAACAGTTTTGTGTTGTTTTTTTTCTTTCCTTTTTTTTTTTTTTACGGATGTGAATACCTGTCACGGGAGAAAGCACCTATTGGTGAAGACACAGAGACTTAAAGAGATGACAAACACGTCAGCTGTAGCTTTTATCCCCCTACAGGACATCCATTTCTGCATCACGAACCTGGTCACTTCCTGTGATCTGGTGAACTGTTTGCTTGGGGACTCCCCTGTAATGTGAAACTTTAAAAGAGAGAGGGGGTGGGGGTGGGGCGGGGCGGGGCTGGAGTTTAACAAAAAAAGAAACAACAAGCTAAAACTGACCCCGAATCACTTATCTGACCTTTTTAAGCCTATTTTAGATTCTCTCTTCAACAAAACACATTTTTACCTTTTCAGTTTTCAGCTTCTCCTGGTTGAGTCTGTGGAGCTTCCATATGTTTTTACTTTTTTTTCTTCCTTTCTTCAGTCTTATGCACATGTCTGAGGGGCATATTGATGTCTGCCTGCAGAAAGGGACCTATACTCATGGAAGACTAGACTTATTAAAGGAGTACAGGTCCTAACCTTTACAGTACTTAACTACTTTTGATGAAGAGGTCACATGTCATCACTCAATTTGAATAATTGTACAAAAATGTGATGTGTATCTCTCCTTGCCGTCTAATGAATATATGAATATATTTACATAAAGCCTGTACAAAGCTGCTGCAGCTGACAGTCATTGGATGGACGATAACCTTACTGTCAAAGATGGCTGGGGAGGGGTTTTTTTTTTCTTTTGGTTGAAGCAATATTTCTTTGTTTCATTATTTTTATTTTTGACTTGCATATGTATTGTGATGACACGCTGATAAAATTGGAAAAGGCTGGGGGTTTTTTTTCTCTCTCTTTGTAGTGGTGACGGGCTGTAATACCGTCCCATGTCCCAGTAGGTGTGTGGGTTTGGGGTTTGAGGTGTCAAAACTGCAAGCCCAACCCTAATCCCTGGTCTTGAAGACTTTATGATCCTCTGGTTGGCTGCTAACTACTGAGAGGGGGTCAGAGCAGGGGTTCATGCTGGGGTTTTAAATATTGGGTGGGGTTGTTTTGAGCAGCCCAGGCTTGTTTTTGGGACTAGCTGTTTATTACTGAACAAAAACTATAGAGAGGGTGTACAGTCATGAACTAGCAGACTAGACCGAGCCACTTTAAAGATTTACAATTTTGTTGCCTTGTATCCGAATTGGATACAAGCTTATGTTTGTTGCAAGATTTTTACTTGCTAATGAAAAGTTGTTTTAAATAAAATAATAGGAGAAAAGCAACAGACAGCGTTTTGGCCTCTGATTGTTTATATCTTTTTATAAATTTTAGATTGAATTCTTCTCTTTAAGGTGGCTCATTGATGCTTTCAACTCTTGTGCATATTAAAGACAAATATGAGTTGAAAATCATTGTGCCTTTTGTTTTTTCATTTCAACTAAAACTAGGTTTTATTGAATAGAAAAAGATTCTTTGAGCAACTGGAGAGTATTGAAATGGGAGATGTGGGCAGTAATATGTAGTCTCCCTGTTGTTGGAGTTTGCCATGGTGGACGGTCAATGCAACACCCTGCTGCTCCGATCTTATTCACTGAACATTGTAACACCATTTCTCTCACTCATTACCCCTCGAACATCACCAAACCATCCTTGCCATATTTCAGTCAGGGGATTTTTGAAATCATTTCCTCTCATCTCGCCCTCAGGACATTATCTGTGTTTCTGATCCTAACCAAAATAAACTTGCTGTTTAGCCGTTGGATCCTCTGTGCTTGCAAGTGTTGTGATTCACACAGACAGTAGATGTTTAAGTTAATTTAAGTTGCATGAGTGCGAATGTGAATGTGGCTTATTGGGGTGTGGAAGTGTTGGTGTGTGAGTTTTCCTTGGGCTCATGAATTTTGAGATCTCCTGGATTTAAGATCTGCATCACTTCCTCTCCATGACTACCAGAGCAAACTGACCATGTCTTGTCAAGCTGTAATTTCAGCTACTCTGACTTGTACCAGGTTTTTATCCTGTGGCACATCCTTAACAATTATCAGCAACAAATAACAGGGTGAGGGAGGTTATCTGCTCGTAGACCTCGATTCATCTCCTCTTTTAGGGGATGATGTTTGAGAATTCCCCCGTTCGCCCAGGAATATCAAGCTGTCAGTGCAGAGGTGAGTCCAGGCCAGAGAATGTGGTTGTTTGACTATTTCCAGTCCTGAAATTAGGTTACAGCACATGCTTTTGTAATGGACACATTTGTTTTGTAAGTGGCATAGTTTCTGTGTTTAATCCATGCATGTGTGTTGGTGAAAAAACACACTGACTGGAGGGCAATTATTAACTCAGCCTGCAGCAGTGAATTTGGGTTTGGCCAATAACAAACCTCATGCAAAATAAGATAACAGGCCTGAAAGTGGAACATTAATGCTGCTTGACCCAGATCCAGATTCCCCAGGACTCTGTGTTTTGCGTAGTGCTTATTCCAAAATAAATGTGTGGATAATCAAATTACCACAAAGGGACACTCCACAAACCTTAGTCAGTGTTATTTCATCAGAGGAGTTCTGAGTTAAGCTTGGATGTTCATTCTTGACCTTGGAAACAGCCGTTGCATCACGTGATCTTCCCCAGCAGATGGACTTGCCCAGTTGTCAGCATGGATGACAGGTCCTTGAGGACAGGTTCACAATTCATCAAGTCTGTTTTAAAATAAGTCAGGTGCCCATATGAACACTGCAAGTACTGCTGTAATCATTCCTCCTGTTCACATTGGCTATTTAAAGATCCCCTTCAAAATGTGCTTTCAATGTAAGTGAAATGTGCTAAAATCCACATTGTGTCCCCACAGTCATTTTGTGTAAAAATGCATTTAAGCTTATATGAGGCTTCAGGAGTCTGAGTTAGTCATATCAGGTAGCCATCTGCAACATTTAGTCTTTTTTAGTATCAAATTCCCTCTTTGTGTCTCCTTGGACATCTGCTGAGGAAGATTATGTCATACAATAGAAAGTTCCAAAACAGTTACTTGATGAGATCGAGACAATAAAATCACTCCCTCATTCACTCATGCACTACGGTCTGTACAAAGATACTCAGCGGTTCATAGTGAGCAGTAAAGTTAGATTTTGGACACATCAATTTAAGTCATTACTGGCAGCTTTAATGTTGCACAGTGCTCATTTGTGCATCTGTAAAACACAAAGCATTGCAATTTGGGATTGGATCCTGATGGATACTTAAAGGCAACACGATACAAAGAGCATGAAGGGTTTGTATGGGGCCCACAGCTCAAATTTGCCCCTGGGGTTCCACTAACAGGTTAATCCGGCTCTGGTGAAGAGAAAATAGGGTGAAATTGGTGAATAACTGTGCTCCCATATTTTGCAAAGAACAAGTGAACTATAAATGAAATGCTTCGTGGACTGGATTCAGTGCATTTGTATCACACAGTAAAAACAATGTAAAGATCTGAACTCTGCAATCCATTGCTTTGGCCTCTTAATCACGTGACATTATTTTTTCTCTCCTCACTTCCGCAAACAAGCGTCGGAGCAGGTCAGCGCTTCATCAGTCCGCCACCGACCCGTGTGCCCCGGTGTGAAAGCGACAGACAGACCCGTTACCTACAGCAGACACATACCTATTTAACAGGTGGGTTTAATGGAAACACTGACAGTAATCTTATGTAGTTTTGGAAACTGTTTGAAAGCTGTTTTTTTCTCCTGGGCTAAGTTGCTAACGTTAATTAAATAAAGGTAGCTCAGATTAGTGCCACTTTCCACGGATCAGTCTAGTTGCAGATCCGCTCACTTTGCTGTGTTGTGTCAGCTGGACTGTTTGCTGAATAATGCGTTTATAACAATAGGCAACTTTATCCAGCCAGTTTAAGGGGTTCACATCTGCTGGCTGTTATGTTGGTTATTACACAGGTGGTATCATATGTTGTTGTTGGTTTAGCAACCTAGTTACAACACATTAAACCCATAAAGACCAATTCCTTCAAAGATCTTTAAGCCTTCTGGGTTTATAAGCTGTTTTCGTCTGCTGCAACAGTTTCAGTGAGACACAAGTAATGGAAGTAACTGGTTTGAGGTACTTTACATGACTATTTCCATTTGATGATAATAAAAGAAGCTTTTAAAATACAACATTGTTAAAGGTGAAACCAGTGGTTTCCAATCTTTTTGGCTTTTGACATCTTGAAAAAGCAGTGTGTAGTCGCCCTCACATTTCAGTTTCATTTCAATAAAGGTTCAAATGATCCAATGTTTCACCATAAATCAAAGATAAGAGAAAAAAAGTCCAAAAACTGAAAACAGATTTGTAACAGATTGTTAAACAAATACAAAATCCCTCCAAAACCAGTTTTTACCTTGCTTACATTTCACAGTAAAGATTAATACACATTAAGTAAGTCAATACTCTTCTAGTTCCACTACAGCTGTGCAACTTCTGGTATTCATGACACAGCACACTTCACTTGTACTGCTATGATAAACAAGTGTTCTGGACAAAGTATAAAAATTAGATCTTAATTCTTTAATATCACAGAAATAACATCCACATCTATTGCAGGGTAGATGTTCCCTTAAAAAGCGAGTGTCCTACCTGTCTGACCACAAGGACATAATCTTAAACTTTGTCTTTTAATGTTAAAAAAAAATATCAATTTCCTGGTGACTTCTAATGAGGTAAGGAAATGTCTTGAACACTGTTTAAGTCATAACACTTTATGGGACTTACTCTAACCCCCAAAAAAACACGCCCTTTTGAATTTTGACACACTTGGGACCAGAAGTTTACTCTGAGCAGGCTTATACATACCGGCCCTGATCCTTTGGCTCTAATGTTGCACCACATGACCCAACCTCTCTTTAATCTCTTTAGCAAGGGCAAGCATGGGTTTAACATTTTTCTTCCTATACTGTAAATCATTGTATAGTTGTCAAGCCTGTTTATACCAACATATTTAAACATTTAACAGCTTTATATAGTCAGAATGCTTTGACTTTGCTATAAAATGTTTCTTCCCAAGTTTAATATCTCCATGTCTCTTGTCTCCATGTGTGTATATTTTCTCAGCTTTTGCAGCACTGGCAACCTTGCCCACCCAGGCCCTCTCCCTGCCCCTGTCCCCTGGCCTGCCTTCCGTTTGAGGGTCACCCCCTCTCACCCTACCACATTCACTTCACTCACAGCCAGCGCATCATGGTGGATGTAACCAAATGGCCCCTCTTCAGCCTGATGGAGCCGCAGGAGCTCTCCACGATCCGGAGAGCATGCGTGTTTGGAACGTCCGCTAATGAGGCTATCTACATCACCAGTGATGATGAGGTGAGAGGTCAGAGGGGAAAATGGAGTGGTGATTCACGGGAAGTCGTGTTGACCTTTCAGCACCAAACAGCAGACAGACAAAGTTAGCATCAATCACGTGAACATAGTTGAGCATTTAGCAGCTAAAGAGCAAGATTACTCCCTCAAAACTGACTAAAAGGAGAGGAGACACTGGATATCCATTTGTCGCATACCCAGAAACACAACTTTATAAAGATATTACAAGGTGAAAATATATCAACATTGTGTTCATAGCTTGTTCTGCTGCCCCCAAGTGGCCAAAAACCAATTAGTACAGCTATAAGGAAGCTTCAACAAAACAGATTTAAATGTTGAGTGCCAGAAATGATTTATTTCAGATGCTTTGTTTTGCTGAAAAGATCTTGGATATTAGACTTCCTTGAATAATGAAGATTTAAATCAATCTTAAAAAGATTTATTTGGAACATGGTCAGCAGCTGTGTGGGCTGAAACATCCATCCACATTTGAGTAAGTAGAAAATAAACTCTCGGCCCGGCCTGTGTCTGTATCTCCTCCTCCTCTGTATCAGTGCTGTTTTTTGGACTGAGTTGTATGTGGGTGAAGGGGAGGGAGGGTTTATGGCACTAGAGCTTCACCTGCAGCTCTTATCAGCGATGCCCGCTGGTGTTGATGTTTGTTTGTCTGGAATGTGACCGGTCACCTACTCAGCAGTCTTTGAGCCGTCTGTACTTAACCCTGCTTATCACTGATCCACATGTCCCTCATCTCTCCACACTCAGGTGTATGTGTTTGGGTTAAACTGCAGCAACTGCCTGGGAACCGGCGACAGCCAGAGCACCATTGTACCCAAGAAGCTAGACTTCCTCAGTGGGAGGAAGGTGGTCAGCCTGAGCTATGGCAGCGGACCCCACATCCTGCTGGCCACTGAGGGTAGCTGCACAAAAACGTGTGATCTTCCACTTAGTGGTCGGATTAAAAAAAGTGCCGCAGGGTGACTCATCTTTTTCTCTTTTCAGACGGAGAGCTTTTTGCCTGGGGACATAACGGTTACAGCCAACTGGGAAATGGAACAACCAACCAAGGAGTGGCTCCGGTGCTCGTGTCTGCCAACCTGCTCAATAAGAAGGTCACAGAGGTGGCCTGCGGCTCTCACCACTCAATAGCTCTGACTGACACAGGAGAAGTGAGTGTCTGGGGGGAGGGGGGGACTAATTGTTACTTTGAGAACAGTGTTATAAGATGCAGCAGTATGGAAGTCTGCATAAAACCTCTCTAATCGAACAGGTGACTCAGCTTTGGTCAAAGGCAGTGCTTAGTCATACGGACCATTACAGGGCATTAAATCCAATCACAGCAGGAGTTTATCCCCCTGAGCTCAAAACTGGAAAAACTGAGCTCAACAATAAGGAATCTGTTGTGCTTCAAACTTTTTCAACCACACTCTGCTCCTAGTGCACTGCACAATGAGCTTACTTGTGGTACTCACTGGTTCCCAGACAGCAACATTTAGTTTTCAGTGCGTTTTCAAATGCACAAAAAGTGAATCTTGAATAATATAATTGAGATGTGTTCATTGTTAAGATGCAGTATATTATAATATGACAGTATATTAGTAGCAGTGGATGCATTGCACTTGCTTATTATCATTAAGCACACAAAGGAACCCGTATAGCAGTGGAGCTTTTTTACGTCAGGGCCTTATTTTTGGTTTATTTTACTAGAAGGTATCAGCTGGAATTTGGAGCCATCTGCCCTTAAATTAAGAGTTTGTTACCTTTTTCATGTTTAGAAAAATCTGAGAATCATAAAATTCCCTACTATTTAGGAACTGATGTATCGTTTGAATGTTTCGGCTCACTTCTTACCTTTAACTTCCTGTCTAACAGGTATACGCCTGGGGCTACAACAACTGTGGTCAGGTGGGCTCCGGCTCCACGGCGAACCAGCCCACACCCCGCAGAGTGTCCAGCTGCCTGCAGAACAAGGTGGCTGTCAGCATCGTCTGTGGTCAGACCTCGTCTCTGGCAGTGGTGGACAACGGAGAGGTGATTGCCTTATTTTTACCGGAGCTGCAAACACAGTGTTATCCAGCTCCGACCGCCACGACAGTCATATTCTCTTCATGTGTCGGCAGGTGTATGGATGGGGCTATAACGGGAATGGACAACTTGGACTTGGGAATAACGGGAACCAGCTCACTCCTTGTCGACTCGTGGCTCTGCAGGGTTTATGTGTACAACAGGTAAGTCGTTCTAAAACTAAACTCCTGGCATGCATACAGCAACTCTCAAATCACATCTTATTCAGAATAATATTTTATTTGTGAATCTGCTATGAAGGCTGAAGATGTAATTTAATTGGTCTAGTTCTTGCAAGTATAACACATTTCTCAGATTTAAAATTGATACATATATGTGGATAATCTGTAAAAACTCCATCATGCATGTGCTCTAATGTGTTGCTGCAAAAATGACTTGATAGAAAGAGAAACAGAAACATGAAATAATTCATTTTTCAAAACTCTGGCAAATTTCAAATTAAACTACTCAAATAAGCAATAAATAAACTGTTAAAAAAGTAACCAAAGCCAAAAGTGATGTTCTTAACCCAGATGGTGTTAACCCAGTATTCAAATACAGAGAAGCTGTATCCACATAGTTAAGCCTTGATAAATTGTATATGATAATCAAAACTGTCATCATTCATTTTCTGTGCTAAAGTTAGAAGAGTCGTGGAAACTAAAAGGAAGCAAAGTTGTTTTTGTTTTTTTAATGATTTTTTGCCTTTATTTTTGATAGTATGTGGCAGAGAAGCATAACATGAAACAGGGACAGAGAGGGGAAAGACCTGCAGCATAAGTCCCTTGAAAGCAAGCAAAGTTAATATTTCTTAATGTAAAAGTGAGCATGCAGGTTTGTAAGGTGAACTAAATATACTGTGTAACTTTTATTCAGAGTCAAGTGAACATTTGAAAACACTTTGTTTAAAAGGTAGGTTTTACTCATGTCTAATGTTTTTTACACTCCAGATTGTCTCTGGTTATGCCCACGCTCTGGCACTAACAGACGAGGGGTTGCTCTACGCTTGGGGTGCCAACACGTATGGACAACTGGGCACCGGCACCAAGAGCAACCAACTGAGCCCAGTTCAGATCATGACTGAGAAAGAGAGGTAAGAGAGAGAGCGTCAGCGCACGTGCAGCAAATCCTCACTGTATCTCACACTGTACGCTGAGTGATTGACACCTCCTCTCCTGCTTCTTTGACAGGATTGTAGAGATCGCTGCCTGTCACTCCACACATACATCTGCCGCTAAAACTCAGAGTGGTCAGGTGTACATGTGGGGCCAGTGCAGGGGCCAGTCTATCGTGCTGCCTCACCTTACGCACTTCACCTGCACTGACGATGTCTTTGCATGCTTCGCCACCCCCTCAGTGATGTGGAGGCTTCTTTCTATGGGTAAGACGAGGGGCTCCTCTACGTAATGATGATGTCATATTGAAATGACTGCACCAGTGGTTTCAGCATGTTTAATCTCTTAACTAAAAATCATGTTCATGTTAACTGATGACCACTTTTCAACACATTTGGATCACAGTAAGTTGTTAACTGCCTTATGCAGTTTATGCAGATATGCTATGAAGGCCAAAATGCAGGAACTTCCTTTATGCAGTTGTAAACTTTCATTATTTTGATTAAGTCTGTGTGTCAGTTTTTCCTTGAATGCACCGCCAAAAACAATTATTCTGTGTAATACCTGCAGTACTAGTAGAGATAATGTGTGTTTAATGTGATGGAAGTTTCTGCAAGCTGTTTTTAATACTCTTGTCTAAAGAAATTAATTCAAAATCAAGAAAAGACCAGTTAATACCAAGAGGGCATGAAATCAGTCTATAATGTTTATGGGTCCGTCATTTCCTCATCATTTCCTAATACATTTCCTTAAAAGAAGTATATAATTTTGTACTATTTATAGGAGAAGAGCAACAAAGTTCTGAGCTTTTTATTTTTGTTAGCTTTATTTAGTTTAAAAGCAGTTGTTGATTTTAAGAGGAATGTCCCTAAAAATGACTCCCATTTAAAACATTTCCACTCAAGTTCTCTTTAATGGAACTTATGAATTGGTGGTGTACCATTCAAGCTTATGTTCTTTACTTCTAATTAGAGCCACATTTCACAAGAAATGATTCAGAATTTACAGAGTACTAAAATAAAGCGAGAAAAGGCTTTGACGTGTGGTGTACATGGGTGTGTTTTGTCTCTGTAGACCATGATGACTTCTTGACAGTGGCTCAGTCTCTGAAGAAAGAGTTCGACAACCCGGAGACAGCTGACCTCAAGTTCTGTGTTGATGGCAAATATATCTACGTCCACAAAGCAGTTCTCAAAATCAGGTCAGTGGTTTCATCTCAGCAGCAGTTTAATTTATGACACCATGAAACAGAAATGATTCCGTTTTTCTAACAGCTGTATCTATTCTGAAACAAACTGTTGTGCAGGTGTGAACACTTCAGATCCATGTTCCAGTCCCATTGGAACGAAGATATGAAGGAGGTGATCGAAATAGATCAGTTCTCCTACTCAGTGTACCGTTCCTTCCTAGAGTTCCTCTACACAGACAACGTGGAGTTGCCTCCTGAGGATGCTATTGGTCAGACCCACACACGTGTCATAGCCTGATCTATTGTCTGTGTGTCGCTCCTACTTACAGTGTTTCTGTGTGTGCCTCTGTTCTCTCAGGTCTGCTGGATCTGGCCACATCATACTGTGAGAACCGCCTGAAACGTCTGTGTCAGCACATTATAAAGAGGGGAATCACCGTTGAAAATGCCTTCACTCTGCTGTCTGCAGCTGTGCGCTATGACGCAGAGGTCAGTCATCACCACCAGTCTACCAAATATCGTCTTGTTTGTATGTGTGTAATGTTGAATGCTGTATTTACTTTTGAAATATTGAAATGTGTAGCTCAAACAGCCAATTCAGGGTCAAATTAGGACAGAAGATTACACATATTTGTTTTGTCGTTTACTATAAAGCAGGTACACAAACAACACAGCAGAAGAAGCCTGTAGCTGTTCATTCAAACATGGCAATGAGGACGTGTTAAGTCTTAGAGAGTGACACATGAAATACTGAGAGAAGGTGCATGCTATCAGCCACAGCAGTGTTACTCCCATTCAAATCAACACAGTCTTTTTTTTAGACTGAATATTTTCGTTTCCAGTTGAAAAGAAAAGGATCTCATATTTTATATTGCTGAAATGCCTTATCCTCAACAAAAATACTTCAAGTCCAACTGAAATTAAGTAAATCCTGTCCTATGTTATTCTTTGAGAAAAAAATCTGATATTGAATCTTTTTTTATTTAACCAGGGAGTCACATTGAGATTGAGTAACAAGACAACAACAACAACAACAACAGAAAATAATCAGTTTCGTTAATTTCATGATGTTGTTCCCCAGTCTTGCATTACTTAAAGGGATTACCATTCCATTGTTCACTTACATAGCTGGAATACATTAAATCAAATGTTGAGTAAAGCAGTAATGGGGTGTTATATCATAGGCAGAGCAGATGGTCACATTGAGTCTGATTGCATCTTGCTACACAACACAGGAGCCACAGACTCTGAACAACAACCCACTGAAGTCAGTTAGCAAGCTAGATTGCTAATTAACTCCTCAGCTGCAGCACATTAAACAGGATGTAAACGCACCTGAAAATGTCACTTTGTTAGACATTGATTTGGGCATTGTTGCTCAAAATCAAGCAACTGTCTGCCCATGACTTTTAACCAAATCAGTTTTTTTTACTTTGTCTTCCTTCTGCACAGTGTAGCACTGACAAGTGAATGACTTTGTCTTTTTTTCATAATAGAAAACAATTAATAATACATTTAAAAGCATGTGGACATTATTTTGCATAGAGGGATTATTAAATGTGATTAAAGTTGGACTTTAAGGCCTCCATGAGGATGAATTTGAGAGTAGTTTGATCCATTGTGTTATAACAGGAACTGACATCCACTGTAAACTGAACCTTGGAAGAATTTAAAGGATTTGGATACAGTCAGGAGTTATTACTTTGTCGTATTTCCTTCCTAAAAGAAGTGTTCGTGCTCTCTCCTCTCTTTACCATTCAGGACCTAGAAGAGTTCTGCTTCAAGTTCTGCGTGAATCACCTCACTGAGGTGACCCAGACCGCTGCTTTCTGGCAGATCGACGGCAACCTGCTCAAAGATTTCATATGTCGAGCCAGCCGCTGGGGAGCCTTCAAGAACTGACTTCAACCTCAAGGGGATTATGGGAACAGATGCATAGGGTGCTGTGGGACTCTGGGGGTGACTTCTCTTCTCCATCGCCCTCGCTCAGCTCCTCGCAGCTTCGTTGACGGGTGGTTACACAGGTGGTTACACAAATTTAGATAATCACCATCACATGTCAGATCCTTCGTTCACCTCATTCCAGACTAGGAACAGTGTGTTCATTACGTGAGCTGTACAAACTGAAATGACAAAGATCAGGTGATGGGTAAGAGCATCATTCAACTATCCAGTTACAGTTGTTGTTCACCACAGTGCCTGACTGCCTGTTAAGTTACATACATCGTTTAAAGCGAGAGCAGGAATAAGTTGTTATTTTTTAATTTGAAAGATTCATGCCAGTCACCTGATATATTACTTTACTTTTTCTATTATTCTCTTTTATTGACCAAGTTTCTTAAGTGTTGCACTTATTTTGAACTTCATTAGAAGACTGACTCTTAGTCTGGATGTACCATCTGGATTCATTGTATTCAGGTTTGAGGGATGAGGCTCTTTGCACTTGTAGACGTCAGGACAGAATGAGTCATTTGAAGACGGGACGCTGTCCGGAGTTCTGATTTTTGGCTTGATTAAGTCTATATAGGTTAAACGCCACTCAATGATTGATTATTGGTCCCAGTGGCTTCCACACCTGCAATCATGGTGACATCTTCAGTCTAGGTTGTAAGATGTGCTGAAGATGGGAGCTCAGGTTACAATTGAAATTCAGTCTTAAACTGTGACAGGTGTGAAAATGATCATTTGTGGGGTACACGTTTGGAGTCTGTAGGTTGGATAGTGTTACTTTGTGCAGCTATAGCTCCATAACATTAAGATAAGCTTATTTAGTATTTATATTTTCTACCGCACAAACAATTCAGTCGGTGTGAACTGACTGCTAAACTTGCCTAAATGCCGTTTATGGAGCCAGTACAGATCACTTTAAGGCATATACCTTGAGATTTTTTACAGACACTTTTATTCTGTTAAAAAGAATATTTTACAGTATTAACATTTGTGGAGTTGGTTGGTGATATTCTGCACTACTGCTGTGATGATTTTCAAGAACATGTTTGCTCTATGCAAGACATTTCTTATAAGAACTCATTCAAAATCATTTATCATGTGTATTGATTGGTACCGAGTATTATCAAGTGCCATTTTCTGACCTCTGCAAGCAAACGAATAAAATTACTCTGATCTGCTTGTTTTCTTTACACAAGTGTTTTTTTTCTGTAACGACGAAAATATTGCAGGTAGCTGTGCAGGTATTTGCGCATCATGGTAATATGAATAAAAAAGTAGTTTGAAAGATTGAACAGATCACATAACATAATAACAAAATGCAGTCTTCATATGTATATTTCAATATATAGAATCACCAATTTGATAAATAAATCCCCTTACCACTTTTAGTCAGGAGGTTAAGTCCTGCTTCTCTTTTGTGTAAGTGTAGTGGAGTGTGTCCAAATCACAAACATCTCATACATGAATATTTCCACCACCACGTTTCACTGTTCAATTAATGTGTTCAAATACAGTAGACACTTTCACCAGTGGACATGTTGGTCCCTGATAAACAGACCTGTTGTGTTTGACAGTGATTTGCATGAGCAGTTTAAATCATTTGACTGAACTATTAACTGGAGAAATGTTTTGCTTAGATGGCTTTTGTATCTTTGATAACACAGATGTTATTCTGTATTAATTATGACATTTCTTAAACTCTTTGCAGTTTGCTCTGTTCTGCACTAATAATGCATAATCGGACACATTTAGTCAATAACTAGTATTAGTAGTTCAAACTCAGTCATTGTATATTAGGAACATATTAAACTAAAGAAATAACAAGAAACATACACCAGCATATTTTAATTGCATATGGACATTTATCAGTTTTCATCTATAACAGTTAAATGTATTGAAAAAGAAGAAAATAACATAAAACAAAACAGACTTTTGGACACCGCTGTGCCTTTAGGACGTAAACTTCATCTTAACCTTATCTTATTATTATTGCAAATATTCACATGTAAAGTGCAGCCTTACTTGATCTCTTCTGTCCTTTGTTCACTTGAATTTAAGACTATCCAACGAGGACACTGTAAACAAGAAGTCCAGAAATGGTACAGTGTACCCATCTGGCCAAACATTAAACTATTAAAGTGGCAAAAGGCTGCAGAGTTACTGTGAATAGTAGCATGTTTGGGAACAAGGACCTTATGAGACATTCATAAATACACAGATTTATATAAAAACATTTTTGAAACACATGGACAAAATTGTTTTCTACTGTAGGGTTACGATAATCGATCTTCAATTTTAAGCGCCTGTGCTAATGGTGCATAACATGTTACCTCAACATGGTGAAGAGGAAAAACTTTTATACAAAAATATATATATATATATGTGTGTGTAAAAAAAAAAACCAATTCAATACTTCAGATTCTGGCAAACTTGGTTCAGCTCGTATCGTTGGATATCAAACATTTTCATGACTGATATTACCCTCCTATTCTTTACATTAATTACATGTTTAAACTTGAAATGAAAACTAAACTTTCATTTTTTTTAAAATGAGAACATATTTCACATTTCTAACATTTCTAAGGTACAATTGGGAAAAACAATCATAAACGCATAAATATGTATTAAATGTTTTTAAAAAGTCACTGTGAGACATTTGGAATACCAAACATCAAGAGAAAGTGAACTCCTGCAGCTGCTGATGGACTCATCTCCTCACTGCTGAGACGACCTTCTCCATAGCTGCAGCTGCCTTCTGCAGCTCCATTTGTTTCTTTTGTAACCCTGCAAAAACAACAAGTTATTATTTAGAAATGTTTTTTTGATAATACAGTGCTCATAAACCTGATATAGCAAAACTACAACACCTTAAATTAAAATAAGGTAAGTGGAGCAGTTATTTTTCTAACAACAGTTTCACTGCTGAAATCTTTTGCTGCTTGACACTTCCCAAAAAGCACAACACTCAAGCACACAAAGTATTGAAGAGAAATGCACTTTTAATCAAGAATTTTATGAAGCACAAGTATGGAAATAAAGAATAAAGTGTCCTCTGCTGTTGGAGGGAAAACAGTGTTGGAACTGCATTGTTTACTGCAAAAAGGGAACTACAAGTGAGGAAATATTAGTTAAATAGCCAAATACTGTCAGCCCAACAAAACCCAGCGATTAGACTGAAATGGTCTTCAATGTGTGAGATGTTTGGTGAAAAATATCTTTGACCAGATTAGATTTAAGATTCTGTCATTTATTGTATTTCAATGTAATTAATAGGAGTTTGCTTTGCACGAACACACATCACATATAAAACCAGCAATAACATAAAGTAACCAAAGTCAATGAATCAATTTTTTATGCATAAAAAGGGTACATTATTGTACCATTAACAGACCTACTTGATAAGTATTTCAACTTATATACTGTATGATACATAATTATTAAGTGTTTAATTAGAGTATTTAATTGGCTGCTGCAATCACAGCACAAAAAACTGAACCTGAAGTTAACCATTAAATGTCTGAAACAATACAGAGCATCTTTAGCTTTTTTCACTGTCTGAACTCTTGATGAAGATGTTCTCTCACTGTTTCAACATGGCTCTCTTCCTGTGTGTTTCTCAGATACATCAGGGCTCTTTTCCCATTATATGTGTTGCATCACCTAAAACACCCATTTTCCTCCATTTTAGCTGCACTTATTGTCCTTTGAACGTAATTAAGCGTTGACTTCACCTTTTTGCTGTTTAGCCACAAGCTTTTCCAGTTTCCCAGAAGCTGCCATCACGTTTAGGGCGAGATCATACTCTGTGGAGAGAAGATTATTTAGGACATAAAGTTGAGACAAAGAGGCTGTCACTTTAATTTGTGAGTTATATGTATCCTCCCTCACCCTCCTGACTGGCCCGGCCTGACTGAATCCTGCTGGAGATGTCCTTCATCCCATCAATAAAATCAGTAAAGATGGCCTCAGTACAACCTGCTGTGTTGCAGCTTCTCCA
This sequence comes from Scomber scombrus, assembly GCF_963691925.1. NCBI lineage: Eukaryota > Metazoa > Chordata > Actinopteri > Scombriformes > Scombridae > Scomber > Scomber scombrus. The sequence continues at coordinate 10,360,550 of NC_084982.1, forward strand.
GAAGCTGATGGAGTCCATGCTGGGCTCTGGGTCTGAGGGAGCAGCTGTAGGAAGACAGAAGGGTCACACGGGTGGTTTCAGGAGGAGCTCGAGAAACGGCCGAGTTGGTGCATAGAGAGTTGCAGGCTATAATGCAGGGTTTAGAGCAGTTAGGAGGGAGATGGGGGGCAGGTAAGCTTTGCAGTGGAACAGAGGGCACAGGACATATTCAGGACTGTTTCCAGGATTCTGCACAGGACCAGACCCTGAGAACACATCACACATGATACACTGAGTTTCAGTAACATCATTCCTGTTTGATTATTCCTGCTACAATAGGACCTTCCTCAGCTGACTAGACCCATATATGATTGATTTCAGAAGCTCACCCAAATAGACTGGTGGAGAAACAAGCAGCTTCTTTTATTAGCATAAACAACAACAACAACAAAAAGTCTGCGACCAAGAGGAAAAAAGCCCTCCGACACAACCAGTTGTTGAAGTCGAGCACTGTGTGTCTGAGTGGGTAATAAACACCAGCCACCAGCCAAATGCTGGTAAAATATGAAATTGGCTGGTAGATATCAGACACAAAATAATGATTCACTATTGAGTGTCTAGTGAATGTGAACATTTATTTGTCAGCAGATGGAGATGTTCACATTTTAAAAAGGTAATTTCCCACCCTGCACAGTATGATTCATTTTCTTCACCCATCTTTTCTTGGTTTAGCAGCACTCACATGTTTTTGCTAGTTGACAGCAAAATATAAATGATCAATGCTATTACTATTATGTTTTTTCTAGCTTACACAGCAGAGAACTACCCTTTGATCATTCCTGCCCCTTGATGATTTTAATTTTTGCTACAGTACCGCCTCCTGTTTTGGCCCTTCTCATTTAACACTGACATCTGACTGTCTAAGAACCATTTCCCCCCCTTACCAAGATGACCCTGGTTCCTATCTGAATGCAAATGCACTCCCTTCCTGCCCTTTAGTTTCTTTTCACTTGCCGATTACTGCATTGACCCCACTCTATAAAATGCTTCCATTTCATTTCCTCGGGGATGGTCTACTGTTGCTAGTCTGTGTCGGTGTCAGTTCACTCACCTAAACACCACCATCACAGCAAACTTTGAACAAGGACTTGAGTGATTTTTCTTCAACACACAGCAAACTGACAAATGACACGGGACACTTTACCTTCATCTGTTCTCTTTATCGCCTCTCCCACGTTGACCGGAGTCACACTGGGATGTGCAGGTGATGCTGTTGAGAGTGGGGTACTTGTTGTTGAATGCAACTTTACACCGTTTTCAACAGGAGGCAGCAGACTCTCTGACTCAGTATCCTGAGAGGAAGTGAAGACATTTCATATCAGTTCTGCTAGTGGTGACGATAATGTGAAATAATTATGACCACATGTGAAATCAAATAATAAAAGTTAATAGATTTTAGGGTTAAATATCCTAGGACATGTTTGACAAAAAAATCTAGAAAAACATTATAACTCACTGAATGTATGAATGTTTCATCTTCATCTTTATGTCCATTTCTGCTCTCATCCATCAGCTGATTTCCTGAAAGAGGCAGCAAGAGTTTGCAGACCATTCATAAAGCATGTAATTGCTATATAAAGTATGTGTAGTGGATCTGCTGTGACACCTACCTGAGCCGGACGCAGTGGGATTCTCACTCTCAGCAACTTTTCTGTGAGTGAACATCAATAAAAAAAGTATCCTCAACTATAATTTTGAAACTATTTCAAATGTCATTAAGATCAACAGTCTTGTAATGAAGACAATCTTTATTACATGTTTTACTTGTTTTTTAACGTGTGTCAGAGAGGTGATGATTAAACTATGTGGCCCTTTTTGAAGCTGTAATTTATGTTGTAGTTGTACTGGAATTCATTTTACTGTACAGTGTGGTGCTGCACAGTCCTTATGCATGATCCCTGTCTGGTTTTTAATTAGTTTTGCTAGTCTTCATCACAAGTTGAGAGCCTAAAATTACATCTTTAAAAACAGCTTGATTTGTCCAACCAACTATCCAAATCCAAAAGATATTCAATTTTCCATGAAAAAAACTAAGAAAAACAGCCAATCCTCACATTTAAAAAGCAGTAAAAAAAACTTGATAAAATTAGTATTTTTTTTAAAAAATGTTCTTAAATGACAGATTGATTGGACCAATCAATTAATTCCACAAACAGTTTCAGCTCTTGGAGGATGTTTCTCATAATTTTGTCCCTTTAACTATGTAACTGAGTTGAATACTGGTGCATACTGAAATAATTATTACACACGTTATTACAGAAAAGTAACTTAAAAAAAATATTGCACACTTATTTTTTAGTTAATCACAAATGATTGATCATACCTGATTGACTGGGGCACAGTTCACAGACAAGTGGTGAAGAGTGAAGGAAACAGAGGGGAACAAATGAGATTAATGTACATCATCTTCTTTATGACTCAAAGAAAGAAATGAAATAAATAATGAAACAAAGATTTGACTTACTTGGTTCTCTGGAACAGAGTTGGCATTTTCGTCTAAATCTGACTCTAAAGGCGCGAACATTGCCATATCGGTATTTGGTTCATTCTCAACTGTAGAAGAAGAGCCGTCACATAAATCAGTGTTTCATCTCATCCTGACTTCAACTAATATGTTAACAGATTCACACAACAGTGCTAAATCCACACGTTACATTCTTTAATGTACTGCAAGTAGGCTAACCTGAATCTGAAGAATTGTCTGACAATCTCCTCTTCCAGCCTTCAGGTTTTCGTTTAGAAGGTCTCTCTTCCTCTCTGCGGCGGAGAACAGAGGTCATTAACCTTTTTACTTTCCATTTAAAGAAACAGAAAAGAAAAAGAAAAACATCTGTACACTAAACATGAAGCTGCTGCCAGTTAGCTGAGCTTAGCAAGGAGATTAGAAACAGGGGAACAGCTAGCCAGGCTCCGTCCAAAGCTAACAAAATTCAACTCCCTGCACCTTTAAAGCTAACTAGTTAACAAGTTATATCTCATAAAATAATCATAATACATTTAGCAAATATACCCCCATAAAACCATAACCTTTAAATAAATAAATGAGGTATAAGGTGTTAATTAGTGAGATCTGGAGGTAGACTTTCATATTTAGTGTACAGATGAGCTCAAACTATTCCTTTAAAGATGCAAATATGTTGAAAACAGTCAAGGTAAAAGGTGCAAATGGTGCACTATATTAAATTCAGTTCTATGAATAACTAATGCAAATAATCATTTAAGCTGTAATGATGCCTATAAGCAGAAGATGCAACCCATTTTACACAAAAATTTAAAAAAAAACCCCAAAAACTCACAAATGATCACACTTACTTGTCATTGATATTCAGCTTTCTCTGTTTTAAAAGCAATAGCAGACCAATTAAAATGACTTAGTGTACAAAGATAGAATTAGATAGATATAAAAACGCTTGATTTAAAGTGAAAATGTGTTATAAGTGTACCTTTGAAGATACAGGGCTGCTGGCTGAGCTTGAGTCACTGCTGCAAGCAGACGGTCCGGCCGCCACAGAATCATCTGTCAATAAGAAACATTTAGAATCTGTGATACTGAAACAACTTTACAGATGAGACATGTGCAATGCCAGCGAACTCACCATAGCCGTTCTTCTTATGTGATGGAGGAGCATGTTTGTTACAATTTAACCTAAAAGACACACAGGAAGCCTGGTGGTTACGTGATCAGATAGTGATGTAAAGAGAGGATTATATTACAGATACAGACTACTAACTTCAAAATGTGAACATACTCACATAATAATTCTGTTAGACAAGCTGTCCAAGCTGATATTTCCTTCAGTTTTTTCACAGGAAAGGCAAAATACCTCATGAGAATAAAACATGGATATCATTACTTTTTCAATTGGGTTTGGTTCCAGAGTAAAACGTATCTGTGTTTTAGGGGTTATTAAGTTATTTTAACATTTGGTGTTATGTTTCTCACTGGGCTACAGAATCAAGTTCAATTTATTTTCCATATACAGTATTATGCAAAAGTTTGAGGCACTAAAGTCAGAATTCTTGCATTAATTGTTTGTATTTATCAACTTTCAATAGTTTTTCTGTGGATTTCAGGGGTCTAGCTGCTTCTGTCTTTCTTTATGTAATTCCAGACTGGCTCCATGATGCTGAGATCAGGGCTCTGTGTGGGCTGAACCATCTGTTGCAGGACTCCTTGTCCTTCTCGTGGCTGAAGATAGTTCTTTCTGTCTCTGGTTGTATGTTTGGTGTCACTGTCATGCTGCATTAATTTGGGATATGGGATAATTAATCTGGGAGCGACCAGAAGCTTCCTTGATGATGTTGCATTATGGATCAAACATTTAAAGTGCCTAAAACGTATGTACAGTACTGTAGCTCCAGAAATAAATGTAGATTTTAAAAAAACTAAACATCTGTATTGTAAGACATGCCGTTATCAGTAGATAGTTCCCATCAATCAAACCTTAGATGATGCAGTTTTGCTGGATTTTTTGGATGTTTGGAGCTTTGTAAAGTCATGTTCATCTGTGGAACTCTTGTTTCCTGGTCATTAAAAAGTGAAATATTTCAACAACTAAAATGTTATACGAAGAATAAAAAAATGTGAATCAGGGTATATAGGAGAAAATATGAATACTGGAGAAGGGGTAAGTTTTTAGAGGTGCCCACTTACTTTGTTTTTGGTAGTGTGAGAAGCAGAACAGCCTGAAGCACAAAAACATAAGAAGGTTCAAACCAAAAACATGTGAATTAACATGAATTTTCTTCCAATAGATAAGCATACTTCAGTACAGGATGTTTGGAATACACAACACCATCATTACTATAGAGACAGGCAAAAGAGATGTTGGACTAACCCATATTTCCCCTCATTTGCATCTTCAATAATGTGAGCTCCCTCTTGAACAGCACATGGGTAGTGGAAGGACTTCTTGCAACGTTTGACTTCACATCCAGCAGTGGCACCCTTTTTCTTACATTGGTAACAAACCTGGTACAAATAAATGAGAAGAAATTAAAAATAGTTTCTAGCACACAACTGATGGGTGTGGGATATCCAAATCGTGATCTTTACCAGTTTGCTTCCACGTTTCACCTCGTCCATCACATCGTCCACGGAAAAACCAAACAGATCGTCAAACTGTGGTGAATTCTGGCAATAAATACCAGAAGAAAATAACTGTAAAACAGAAACAACAGAAGTGAGACAAGACAGGTCAATATTACAGCTGCTGATATTACAGACATATCAGTATCAGTGCACATGTTGGCTAATAACTAACAAGAAACTGCAGTACAGACACACCCGATAACATTAGGGCAGCATCTAATGATTATTTTCATAGTAGTTCTAAATTGGGTCGAGAGTTACCTATCTAACAGGCAACCGTTTGTGAAGCTGGGTGACAGTTGCCCCACATGTCTGGACATTTCTTGTGTTAGGCCCCAAATGTTTCATTATGTATATCAATTATATATGCAACATATATAAAGTATTGAAGCTTATTTTGTTTGCAGATGACACAAATATCTTCTGTACCGGTGATGACTTACAGCTGTTATTAGACGAGATTTCTTCAGAATTTTGCAAATTAAAAATATGGTTTGACATAAACAAATGATCATTGAACTTGAACAAAACTAAAATAATGCTATTTGGTAACTACAGAATGAATTCACAAGTTAAGATACAGATTGTTGGAGTTATAATTGAAAAGTGTTGTTGTAAATACATTTCTTGGGGTTATAATTGATGAAACCACATATAAAACATATACATTCTAAAGTATCAAGAAGCGTCGCAATATTTAACAAAGCAAAGCAGTTCGTAGATAATAAATCACTCCGCATTCTTTACTGTTCATTCTCCAGAAAGAAGCAATTTGAATCATTCACAAGGCTGGTTTTCAGGATCACACAAACACACTATTCTTACAGTCAGAAATACTAAAACTTGCAGACCTGGTAGAATTACAAACATCACAAATTATGTTTCCTGCAAAAAATAATCAACTACGAATGTGTATGTGTGCAGGATATACATGTGTATATGTATATAGTTATTTTTGATAGACAAATGTAGCAATGATTTATTTATTGATTACAGTAAATAAAGATGTATAGCCTATTGACATTAAATATAATATATATCAGTAAAAAATTGTATGATGGTATGAACTAGTATTACATTATGTGCATTAGTATAGGAAATAATCATTATATAGATTATATATTCATATATATGAGGAAGTTATTATTCTAGCAATCATTGATTTATGGAGTAGGGGTGGGATTTAGTGTTCACTTCTTCCCGCTCCCTTTCGGATGTGGTTGACAACTTGCATTGCATCATGCTTACTGTGTAAGTTCACTGTTTTCAGGATGACCATTGTGCTTTCTTTTTTCATATTTGTTTTTCTCTTTCACACATTCAAAATACAATTTTCAAAATCAAAAATCAAAATCATACTTCAGATAACTACACCTGAGTCTCTTGTGGACAGGAGCTGACTAATCAAAGCCTGGCTGCCTCATTTAGAAACTGGCTCATAAAACTGACAAATATTCTACTTTTTGAGGAGTAATCTGCTGAGGGCTTTGGGTACATTTCCAGTCCCCCTCCCCCCAGATTGTCCGACCCATATTTCAAAGGCTTCCTGTGCTCATGCTATACATAGTCATATTTCTTTACTTAAAGTACAAATTGGATAAAATGTCTTTGACTGATGGTGGCAACCATGACAAGGACAAAAAAAGATTGGGGGCCTGCGAAACTTCCCTAAAATCTCACTCCAAGGTTTTCTGAAAAGTTGACAGGTCTTTAAATGTCCCTAATCACTTTTATCACAAAATGGTTTGTTTTTTGTAGTTTTTGTCTTTTTTTTTAATGAAAATGTGCCGATATATCGTTGTTTAACAGTTAAATGTCTGTATCGGCTTCAAACATTTATCGGTCGGCTCTGTGCACTAAATGTTATTAATGATGAAAGTTATACCTCAGTACCCTGTGTGTGGAGGAAAACACACTTTAAAGTTTCTATCAGACTCCATTGTATGAAAACAAGATGTCTAAACGTTATATTAAAATAATAATAATGAAAGGATATCATCAAAATATTTACCAAACAGTTCTGATGAGCGGTGATATAATCTTTAGTGGATAAGGCTCCGCTTATCTTCGTCTCCTCGGACCTCTCACAAAGTATGCAGATCACTTTGCGATCGTTGCCCATTTCTACCATCTTACCATCTACCGACGGCTCATCAACAACCTGAACCGATCCTCTGCTGTTACTGTTGTTAATGTTTCAGCAGGGCTGCAGTCACTTTGAAAGCGTCCAGGTTAAATCGGGGTGGTTGTACTTTAATGCCAGTAACCTCTTCCTCATGCACCCATGCACCCCTGCAGCCGCTCCCTCCTCCCTCTGCTTGGGGGTTGCCAGTTTCTGGCGTCCGATGAGTCTCGCGAGATTTTGTAAGATCGAGAATAGTTTTCTAAGAACAAGGACTTAATACTTCTACTGCTATCTTATATTATATTCTTCATATTATTATTCAAATCTTATATTTGCCAGTGATTTTATTTCTAATTATTCCAAATATGAAAAGAAAATCTAACCATTTTTTAATTTCTGCCCATTCTCTTTTGACCTCAAACAAGATAAACATATTTCAATTTCATCTTTTTTATTTTAAAACAAAAATCAAATAACCACTCGTTTTTTGTTTTTAAATACTTGGTCCTGAAAGAATAATTGCAGGACCAAAAGATACATGGACCATTTTTGCTGCCAGTGTGTCTGTTCTGTCAGGGTTTACTGTATCAAAAGGCCTCATGTGGAGAGCTGTATTCTCTGCTGTAGTCCACATCAATTTGGTCATTTGCTTTTAAAATAAATGTCCAAAATTAACATTTTAATTTGATCAGCAGTGGATAATGACAGTATTTTTCACTTCAAACTGCCAGTGGGATATTAGGCTAAATTTTTCAAGCCGATGTATTCGGTGTACACATTTTGTATAAAAGTGAAATGGTGGATTGTTTACACGACTGGCAACCCAGTTGTACAGTTTCACTTTCATTTCTTCTTCTAAAGCCCTTTGCCAATAAGATTATGCTAGGCTTTGTCTGTATAGGTGTGTCTGCCCACACAAACCACTTGAAATGTTTCAGAAATGTATTATTTACCTCAGCCAAATAAATATGATCAGTCTACAGCTACAAAAAGACTTACATCATGCAATCAGGCAGTATCAAGCCTACATCTTCTCACACACACACACACACACACACACACACACACACACACACACACACACACACACACACACACACACACACACACACACACACACACACACACACACACACACACACACACACACACACACACACACACACACACACACACACACACACACAGAACAGAAGAGACGTAGATTGAATTATCACAACTCTTTTATGTAAAAAAAAAAGAAAAAAGAAAAATAGACAAGTCACAAAGTAGTGACGTCACCATACTTAATGTACAATATAGCATCTCAAATAACAAACATTTCATGACGGATATTAATGAACAATATCTACATTCAGAGCATGATCCCTCAACAGGGAATAAGTTAGCGCTATACAGTGATCTCTGATTATTATTCACATTGAGAAACATTTTTAAATTGTAGTGTACATGAAAGCCCACAAAGAGCAGACCGCGAGGCTCTCAGAGACCCCAAAAGACAACAGCTCATACATTAAGCCAGAACAGCAGGTGGAAGGACAGGGTTTCTAATGACAGGCTGACAACAGCGAAACAAGAAGACAGACAACAAAAAGAGGGATGAGAAATGTAATAAAAAGACAGTAAGAAAAGGGAAAAATTGAGAAAAATTAAGAAGTGACGAAAAGGAACATGATATTTTTTTATTTCATACAAATAAATAGACATGTAAAAGGAAAAAGCAAAGAACAAAGATGTGACAAACTGAGAAAAAACATTCATGACAGCTACCAAGCCGTACATTTTTATTTATCTCTATCTTTCTTATTTACAGTAACAATGGGATATCCTGGGTGAACTAGTGCAGATGAAGCTGGCAGGAGACAGTCATCCACATACTTCCCCACTTTTAATGTGAACAGATAGATGCATTAACTTAGATCAGTCCGGCTGGCCCATTCATACATCTATTACATTACTATCGCCTGGATCCTCTGTTCTTCATAAAAATAAACAGACGAGTGTATGACTAGAGGATCACTTTACTGTCCTGTGAAATGACTGTGTGTGATGTGTTGATCTTTTTAGTATCTTCACCGCACCATGGCACTGCAGTCAAATTTATAACATTTGTCATTATCTCAATATTTGGTGCATATTTGTGAGTTTAAAAAAAAGAAAAAGTACCGATTTTTGTGGACAAAATTCTAATATGTACTGATGTTGGCAATACAGCACAGATAGCCACATGATGCTAGCGTTCAGGGGGGCAGTTTGGTGATGGAGGAAGTGAAGAGGAGTTCATGTTTTGATGTCAGAGAAGCTTGTGTAGGTCTCACTGCAACTGGATGATGTGCTGAGGTTTCCAGAGCCACTGCCCTCTGTTACACATACACACACACACACACACACACACACAAACCCACATATATATATTGAAGGTTAATGTCAGATAAAGTACTCTAGCTTAACAACTGTGTTAATGTCACACACTCTTTCTTTGGGATTGTTTGTTTGCACACCTGAGCTGGAGAGAGACTGGCAAGACTTGGACTTTTCAATCAGGGTGATAAGATTGGGAGCAGCGATCCAGCCTTCCTTAGAGGTGCTCAGGTTACGCACAAACCTGCATGACACATGAACACACACCTGTCATTGCTGCTATAATGGGGTTTTTGTTGTTGTTGTTTTTTAAATTTCTCATTTCATAGCCAACAATAAGGTTGTTTTTCTCACCACTGTCCATCATCCCCTTCCTTGACAAGCTGCACCATGTCTCCGCTCTTCACTGAGAGCTCTTGATCACCACTCTTCTCATAGTCGGCCATTACTGTATATTTGCCAGCACACTGTTCATAATCAAAATAGGAAAACAAACAAAGCACAAAAATTACAAACTGATATTAGAAAAATCTATAAATCAAGAGTTAAATGAGCACATTGATATTTTTCTGTTATGAGAACACCAGTCAATGTGTGTCAACTTTAAAGCTGCACTAATTTAAAAAAACATTTTTTTAAACAATGGATCACATGACTACCTGCTGTGTTAAAGGAGTCATTTATAGTATGGACCAAGAGAATTATCACCTAAATCTGCTGTTTATTCAGTTTAATGGAGCTTAATTAAGCTCATTATTTAGGTTGCACAGGCTGCAACTTTACTGTTTTGGTTCAGTGTCACTGATGTCATTAACTTTACTCCAATTGCCGCAGGCTGCTGCTTTCGGCCAAAAAGCTCTAATAAACTCACTGTATGCTACTTACCCTGCACTAAATGGCAGAAAGGTTGAATTAGCAACTGGCTAGTGATCATAGTGGATCATTTAGAAGCTAAAGAGGCATATATTTCCCTCAGGAGTGCAAAACAGAGCTATAAGGAAAATAAATATTGGAATTATGTTTTATTAGTTTGCCAGAAACAGAACAAATTAATGTTAATGTTAATCCGTGTCTGGTAGATGTGTAAATAAGCAATTGTTTGCTAACATGATTGCCATAAAAGGTGATATATGTCAATGTTGTGTTTACACCTTATTTGGTTTTTGGTTTGCCAATAAAAATCAATGATTGCTGCTTTATGAACATCTGAATTTAAATCAAGCTTTAATTAAATCAATTAAAAATGTACAATGTCATGTGTGGTAAATTACATGTGGTGCATTCAGAAACACAATATTTTAAAGGAAGTCAGTTAACATGATTCATGTCTCATCTGGACATAATTATATCAAATTACATGTTTTAAAAGCCACATAAATACATAGACACTACACAGTAGTTTCAAAATAACATGTTGCATGTTGACCATAGTGCAGCTACAGGACACAGCTACTAATAATGTCATATGTACTGACTTCAGTACACTTTCAGCTTCACAGTGTCAGTTTCATGGCTTGTTAAGAACTTTTAAGGAAAAGTTTTTGTTGGTTCAGAGGGCATTACATTGACTTATATTAATCTCCTGGAGTCTCACACTATCGTAAACATAACTGCTACACCCTTAACCTAGCCCTGACAAAAAAAGAGATCCTCACCTGAACATGTAATTGTTTCCTTGTGAGGGACAAGCTTTTTGTCCATAAATGGGATCCTTGCTATGTTTCTGATTGAACACATTTCTGTCCCCACAATGTAACTTGTACTAGTATAAATAGGCCTAACACATGTTTTTCACACACAGTGACTCACCAGCTTCTTCCCATTGTCCTCCTCTGGGTCAGAGTTAAGAGGATCCTCAGCACTGGAATAGCCATCATTTTCCTCTGAGGCATCCAGTGACAGGGAGGGCTTGTTCCAGCCTGAGGGGAAGAGGGAGACAAAGGTACTTAGTTTATCAACATTTAGCTTCAGCTGCTGCCCGACATGTGCGTGACCTGCTAGTGAGAAATCTACAAGTGTGAAAAAGTGAGAGGAAGCACCACAAAAAGGCTAATCCCATGATTCCCAGCATGACACAATCTGTCCCACAACTATTACCAAAAATCTAATATTGGGTTGATGAGCATGCAACTCCATATTTTAAACTCTCTGACGCAAACAAAAGAATAAGTAAAGTGGCAGGCATCCATTCCTCCATACCAGTGTGCATTTCTAGGATTTTGACCAAGCCTGAAAGTGGGACGGACAAATTGAGAGAGATGCTCTAGGACGGGTTTATAGTAGTGAAACAGTGGGCCAAACGCACAGCCAGCGTGAGCCGGCTGGTGCCAGTATACCTCTCCACTTTGTCTGAAAGACACTAGAGGTGCTGAACCACCTGGCCCTGCTCAGGTGGAGGGGAGGAGGGCCTGCATCTGAGGGACAGGAGGCAATGGAAACACAGCGAGTCATTCACCCTGAAGTCGCTACAGCCAATGAAGCTCATCAGCGTTCGAGAGCTTGGCTGTGCTCAGGCATCATGGACGAACAACTACTGAGACAGGGAGAGTATGCAGTAATTGCTAAAGAAACTAGCTACCTTTGAACCCAAATGGCGTAGGATCACTCTGGCGTTTCGTCTTGTGATCGGGGCTTGTCGGAGATCCTACCACCAAGAAAGAAAAAGGATGAACAAGGACAGATGTTGAGGCAAATACTGACTTTGAAATATTAAATTCTGAGTACTAAAAGTCTAATGGGAAACAGCAACTTCCAGCCCTGACGCACAATAAACTAACAGCTGGGTGACAGAAGCTGAGGAAAGACAACTAAAACAGAAATAGCAAACTTAATCTACTGAGGAGAGAATCTGCTGATGCTTATTCAAAATGCAGCACAATGTTGTGATGCTTTTTGAAAAGAAGATCTGCATTTTTGTAAATAGCTTGACTACTTTAAAAGAATGCATCAGCAATGCAGGCTTTGTTTCAGAGCGACATTAGGTGAAGCACAGGTGTTACTAATGCAATTATAGACAGTTCAATCCATTTAGCTGCTTCAGTTTCAGGGTCCTGTGCATGCTGGTTCACTTAAATAGAACTGAGCCATTTGTTAATGTTATTCTTAACACCTGTGTTTTTCCTTCTATGATAAGTCAACATGTCTGCTGTGAAAAAGGCACTGTGCTGCATGGAATGAAACTGGGGTCTGGAGCTCTGTGATACCTGGTAAGAGGAGGATCGTCATGGGTAATGTAAAACTTTTATCGTCTGTAGTTGAGGGCTCTGTGGAGGGAAGCATGTAGTATTTGACCTCATCTTTAAAAATGTATTGCTTCGTTACTCATTTTTTCCTTAAGTCACTTTTAAGAAATACACTTATTTGCTTACTTGCAGAGAGTTAGATGAGAAGATCAGTACTGCTATTTCATTTGTACAATCAATTTTACATTTAAAATGAAGCTACCGTCAGCAGCTGGTTATCACAGAATAAAGAATGGAAACAGCTGGCTTGGCACTGTCCAAAGGTAATAAAAGCTGCCATCCAGGCACATCATTTGTATGTGCCAAATTATGCATATACAAATCTAATTAATTATGTTATATCGCATTTGTTAAATATGTATACAAACCGAATGAGGTTTTTATGGGGGTTATGGGCTGCACAATATTTTTGGTGGGAGCAGCTGCAACTTTCTTGTGTCTTTTCGTCATTATACAGACATGTAAGGCTGCAACTAAAATCATTTTTATTATTGGTTAATCGGTTCTTTTCTCGATGGTTTATTTGTTGTTTTTTGTCGATAAAATGTCAGAAAATGGTAATAGAGGACAATTGCTGTTTCCTATAGTCCAAGATGCAACCTAAAGTGATGTGTTTTTTCCAGACTGACAGAAACCATAAAGTAAATTTTAGAAAGTTAAAGTAAAAGTTAATTTTCCGTCACTTGCAGATCTATAGACATGAGGGTTGTATCTACCTCTCAGCAAGCAATAAGAAATATTTAACTTAACAACTCAACCAAATTCTTTGACGCACCTTCATTTTACAAATGCAGATGATGATGTGATATTTTGGATATGAAATTGACAGTGGTCTGCAGTTACCTTTCTGAACTTTGAGGTTACTGAAGCCCTGTAAAGTAAAGCGCTTTTTAGCCACAGCAGCTCTGTCTGAGGTAGGGCTTGTCACAGCCTCATCTGACCAAGAAAGCAAGCAAGAGAAAGAGGGACAAGACGACAAAAAAAGGTAAGGAAGAAGGTGAATCAAGCAAGTTCAAAGGATGGAAAGCAACAGAAAGAAAATGTTAAATGATCCAGTGGAAGAGAAAGAAGTTAAGACATGGATCAGTCATTAAAGGGAAGGAATAAAGTAATTGTACTGTCATATGTACAGTGCATGCACTACAAATGTTAAACATATATTTGTTTAAATAAAGAAGGGTTGCATCTTTCTGGGTCTCTCCGCTCACCTTTTGTTATGGGCTTTGGTGAAGAAGAAGAATTGGCATCAGGGCTGCAGGGCTCAGCTTTCTTCTCCTCTCCCTTTTTAAAGCTCTTCTGACTCTTGAATGGACTGTGGGTGAACAAAAGAGGGCCGTAAAGAGTTTTGGGTTAAGAACTTCAACAGAATCTGAAAGAATTGTGAGAGAGAATGAACAAAGTGTAGGATACAGGCTTGGGAGAGACTAAATGCCCATTTCAGACCTGCATACTGTACCTAGTATGCCTATCATGGAGACCCGTCTCTTCTCTGCCTCTGATTGGCTCTGACCATCTCACTTCCCAAAGTATAAACCTAACCAATTGGGCCCTCGGGTATCTTTGATGGACTGCAAGGCAAATGGGTATGCATGTCTGGCAGTGGCAATTGGTCTCTGCCATACAGGCTTACCTTAGATTCACTCCACTTGACACAGGGGGAAACTGGAAAACCTGATCTGGGGCCCTCTGCTGGCTGGCTACTGAACGACAGAGAGGGTTCACATCCAAACAGACAAACATCTACAGACATTTTACTTTCATAATTATCACTACTATAATCATTATCATTAATGGTTCAGTTTATTAGTGTAACGTTGAACTGGAATCAGACACAGAAGACAAAACTGTACCTCTGCATGCCTCCAGCTGAGTTGTCAAAACCTTCCTAATCTCATTTACCCAGGTGGTTTTAACATCAGTTGTCGGTGCCTGAAATGCAACAAATAACATATAATGTGTAAACTGTATATTGCTTACCACTATTATCAGTAATCCGTTTTTGAATGTGTTTACATACCTGAACAATGTAGACCTCTTCTCTGGAGTTGCACCAGATTTCAAACTTCTTGTTATCTCCTTTTGCATTCTCTGTAATGCCCACAGCACTCATCTGTTAAAATAGACAATGGGGGGAAACATTTTTTAACAATACACAAACCCAGCAGTAATAGAGACAAATGCAATGAAACACAAAATTGCAGAAGTAGAGGTGCTCACATTGAGAGACTGTTTGAAGCTATAGGAGGGAGCTTTCTCGTAGCCTTCCCCATTTTCCTCCCTCCTCTTGCAGAAGAGCAGCGCCTTCTCGTGGAGGAAGAGGTGTCTCTGCATTGGCTTGAAACGGGCGAGATCCTTAACCTTGGCATGCCCTTTCTTGTGTTCTGTCCACATGCTGAACGAGCCCTGCATCAGCAGCTTGCCCAGCTCACTCATGTTACCCTGAGAAAGAAGAGAGTTCATGGGAAGGTGCTATGAAATAGAGCTGATCAACCACATATACTGTACATATACTGATCTGCAAACATCTATTTGTTTCTGTCAGCTTTGTGTCTATATTCTGAGAAGAGCTACCTCAAGTTCCTCTTATTTAAATATTATGACTGCCTCCTCCCATCACTTCCTGCCTTACTCTTAATCTACATCACCCTCCTTGTATCATGAATACTTTACACAGTGAACATACACATAGAACATACATAGAACTTCACTTGTGATAATGTAGTTTCACACTAGAAAGTTACATTCATGGAGGAGGACAGAAAGCAGATGTAATTGTGTAGATGCTATGCAAAGAAGAGTATTTCTACATGTCTTCAGAAATGTATGGAACTCAATACGTGACAAATCAAAAATTTCAATCAAAATACAAATTGCTGCCTTTGGTAGTATTGAAAGATGCATGAAAGATTATTGTGAGACAGGCTACTCTTTTGTACCTTGTTTGTCATCATGGTCACAGAGTGGATGGGGCTGTGTGTAGTTATTACATCATTCAAGAGTGTTGAAAAGAAGATTTTTAAATATTTGCCTCAAGCTGCAAATTGAAGCCAGATGAAGCCATGGTACGGCTGCTTTGTTTATTCAATCATTCATTGTTTTTAATAGCTTATTATGTAATAACACTATCATATGTACATATCCTCAGGAATAGACACTTGTGGGACAGTTGATAAACAGTAAACTGTGCAATAGACCTACTGGTGAAATGTGTACATTTGCTCTCGTAAGTGCCAAATAAAGTAATTTAAACTAATTTCCATTTTGAGGGCTGCTGGAAACTTTCCCAGGACATTACAGTACATCACAGATCCACTTGGTTTTTAAACAATATCATATTCAACACCATATCCATATCCAAGTCTCTGTCTTCTATTTAATGCCAACAACCCATCTCAACAGTCTGTTCTGTGACTGATGAGCCTGTGTCCTGTTTAATAGATCTCACCTCGTATCCTGTAATGGCGATGAGGTGCATGGAGTCATTGACAGCCTTGAGGATTCCCAAAATGGAGGTCAGCGCCTCCTGCAGGTCATCAGCCCCTTCACAGGTCTTACTGTACTTAAGCATCTCCTACAGTCAGCAACACATAAACATTTAGCTCACAGCCATGACTGCCGAGGGTCGAGGAAGCTAAAAAAAGACAGACAGCATGGTACCTTCAGTAGCAGCTGATATTTGGTGATTCTCTGAACAGGCTTCAGCAGATAAGAATCTAATCCCAGTTTATGCTCCAGCTTTTTCTGACACTCCTGATGAAAACAAGACAGATTACCATTGTTTAAAAATAGAACACACAAATGTATTTATTTAATTAAAAAGCAGGATGTGCTGGCATTTTGTTCACCTGGAAGAAGGCGCAGTCTGAGCACTGCCTCCACAGGCTTTCAGAGCGAGGCTTGTTGTGACAGTACTTCTCGTAGATCTCCAGGTCGGTCATCTGAGAAAGGAAAACGTTTTCTATGTAAGAAACCTTCTCATCAGAAGATGTTGAAAATCGTCCCTGAAAATCTCATAATTTACTCACCCTCTCTATAAAACACCTTCCAACCAGCTCAGGGCAGTCGGTGTACTGCTCCAGCTCCCTCAGGAATGTCCTGGAAATTACAACAAAAAAAAGTGAAGATTTTTGATAAAAATGCTGACTAACTCTCAAGTCACAATGCAGATATCATCACTGACAGCTAGAGGACGCTCATTCACCTCTTGTGGAAGTGGTAGATTTCTGGCATGTTACCAAACAGAACCTCCTTTTTGTTCTGCAAAGGAGCAGGGATGAGGTGGGCCATTGCTTGATTATCCATCTCAGAGGCATATCCCTGCAACACACGAGAACACATGACATTCGAGGCACAAGTAAAAGACAGAGACTAGTAAACCTTTTGTGGAGTGGATTTAAACACCTGTAATACACAGAGCAGCTCCTCCACGTAGGCCCTCTCAGTTTCCAGCAGCTCGTTCATAACATGTCTGGGAAAGAGAAAGAAAGGCAGAAAGACAGCTCAAACAAAGGATACGCTGCAGGCACACTCAGGAATGACTGATGCAAAATGCTACTTATAATGAGAGAACTGTTTTCACACAGTCCATCTGCTGTGTAATTTGATCACAGATGAAAGAGTTATGGACGATCCCTCACCTCCTGAGCACTGCCAGGTTCTCCTCCTCCTCTGACAGAGAGGCCTGTCTGCTGTCACTGTCTCCATCCTGCAAAAAACAACATTGGATCAAAACGAGAAGCGATAGATAACACAAACTTTAGAGAACAACTGGAAGATGACATGTGCTGTAACAACAGTCCACTCACTTTCTCACAGTTTCCAGAGTTTCCCTCAGAGCAATTTTTCTCTTGCTGTGCTCTGTGTGCTGCAGCAGGGGAAGAGGAGGGTGTAGGTAAGAGAGATTCAAAGTTATTCTTAATCAGTTGTTAAAGGATACCCGGCCCTAATGGCATTGGGGTCAGGCAAAGAATGAAGAGGATAAAAAAGTCAGTAAAGAGGTTGCCTTGTGTGAAATAAATATAGTCCATGTATGGATTTATGGAAACTGACCAGGTGAGCTGAGAGGAGATTTGATAAAGGCCTCGGGTCTGGGGGCCACCGGCTGCACCGGCCTGGTCTGTTTCGCTGCTAGCTTCTTCAGGCTGACCCTCCTCTTATCAAACATCTCCTGCATGGACGCCTGCTTCTGGAAAACCTTCTCCACTTGGTCCTGCTCAACACAGGAAGTCATCAGGGAGAGCGCCAGTACCCAACATGCAATAACTGTCATACTTGATGCTTGTTTATGCAATTTGTCTGTATGTAGATAATTGCTTACTATTTCAGCACTGATAAAGTATTATAACACAATTTGATGATGAACACATTAACTCTTGGGTTCTTTTACCCTGAGCTGCTGGTTGAGCACTGCCTCGTAATCTGTCCAGATGGTGCTGAGGTCTGTCAGTCGGTTCTGGCCTGCATTATCCAGGTAACGCTCCAGCTCCTGCAGTGCTATCTCTGCCCCCTCGTGTGATTGACACTTGTCTACTGGTTGAGAAGCCAGCAGGTATATACCATCATCACACCACTTAGAAGCCTGTAGAGGACATGAAGGGAGGAAGAACTGGTGAGAAACAACAAACGAGACAAGAAAACTACATTTCAAGTGTCTCTGTCTTGTCTTCTCACCCTGTCCAAACAGTGATGCAGCTCCATGGCTTTGAGGAGGTGGTCCTTCTTGGCCTTCAAATTGCTCCTTACATCCTCACTGACTGCTCTGAGCTCGCTGCATTTGGGCTGAATGGAGTCCTCAGCGTAGTGGGAGTTCTGGATCAGTTCATCACCCTCACAGGCCAACGACAAAGCTCTGTCCAGCACCTCCTGTGGACCAGTATGGAACAATTAGGTTTACCTTCATCAAGGAAGTTAATTTTGCAAAACAGTAAATTAATCCAGTTTTTTTTTTTTGTGCAATATATTTTTTATTAAGCATCAATGATACAAGGTATGTACATACGCATAAAACATAGGAAAAATCCTTGGAACAATGCTCACAAATTATTATCATTATTATTTTCTTCCCTTGTTTGCTTTGTTGTATATACACAAGTACTAACTCAACCACCCACCGGTCCCACCCATCTGAAACATGTAGGGTACCCATCCAGATGAGAAGAGAAAACATATACGTACATAGGTTTATCATTATTGAAGCTGTACACTGTATACTATGGTTTACATGGACACATATCATAAATGGAAAAGGGCTGCTATGTGGTACTAAGTGGGCACAGTGTTAAGTCCACTTAAGTTTGTCAACACAGGATCCCAGATAGAGAAGAATTTGTCCCTGGACCCCCTGAGTGTGTATTTTACCTTCTCTAACTGTATGAACTGCATCAAGTCTCTCAGACACAAAGAAACATTAGGTGGATTTTAAGATTCCCAATGTAATTAATCCAGTTTTAACCAAATGTGGTACACATGTAGATGATCCATGAACATACACGTTTTCTATATGGCTTGTAAATTTATGTAACCATTACCTACCAACTTTTCTTTTTAGGAAACGTACTACTACTACTCACTTATTAACTCAATCCTGAAAATTTGAAGGCAGTTTTTTTGCTTTCTAACTGTAAATGAACCCGTGTTTCATCAGGCCTTATTCATGAAGGTAGATTGTATTGTAAATGTCAAAAGGATTATGAATTTGATGATCTATATTCAGTTTTTTGAAATGGTGGCTGGTTCACTATGGTCTATTTTATCCCACCCACATCCCTTTTTATCACAGTCTCTATTTAAAGACATTCATTTGGAACAAAATGACAAGTGATGTTTTCACAAGCTAAATTTAAATGAGACATTCTTAGAGAGATATGATTAGATGTGAAACAGCTCTAGTATCATATATAACAGTGATGTGCTCTTCATGCCTAGGTTAGACAAAGCTTTCACTGTGGCAGGGTGGGTATAACTTACACTGACTTTCTCCTCATAGGTGGTGAGCTCACTGAAGATATGGTCAGCGTGGGCTGGGCTGATCCCCACCTCAGAGAAGGTTGCGAGTTTCTCAGACACCTGATCCAGCAGAGCCCTCACCTACAGCAGAAACACCACAGACATGTTTCAAGTTTAAAAAGGAACAATGTGGACTCCGCATGACGTCTACAGATGATTTCACCAGAGCTTGAAGGTTCTAGCTCACCTCTCTGTAGTTGTGCTCAAAGTGGCGCAGTTGGAGACACTGTTCCAGTTTGGTCTGGTGCCTCACCCAGAACTCATCGAAAGCCCTTTCTGTCTCGTCCAGCTGAGACAGCAGCCTGAAAGAGGAGGAAGGGATGGAGTTAGACTGTAAAAAAACAACAGGCAGTTAAGTAGAGAAAAAGCAGTGGGGAAGAAGTGAATAAGATATGAAATGCAGCGGGGATGATGACAGAGGTATTTGTATATTCCTTTTAGTTTTTTCTGTTCTTATGCGTGTGTCCCTGCTATGTAGACATAATGCCACTTGACATGAAACTCAGTGCCCTCAGTGCTGCTTAAAATACTGACTGATCTGCGAGCAGTGCCTTGTCAACTATTATTCCAATTGTACTGATAGGCAGAAACCATTCAGCTATGAACAAATCAACAGTAACAAAGAAACAAAAAGTCTGCTGGCTTTATGTTTTATTACATGCCTAAAAAAGTCATCTGTACCACTGAGAGGACATTGAGTGCAATTGTGTAACAACAGTAGCTCTTTACTGTATGTCTAGTCCAGCACTGATACCCAACATACTATCAAGTGACTGCAGCATGTTATTAAAAAAGTAGTGGACTCAGATGTGGAGCTGACAGTAATTTTGTTGATCACAAGTGGCGGCATTTCAGCTTTTTCATGTGATGATACGTCCTATAATGTTTGGACCTGATTGGTCGGTGGGAACCAGCAATATCGGCTCTAGTGGTTCTAACCTCTGTACTGTAGCCATGTTCTCCATTTCATCCTGGTTCATGTTGTGGTCTGGGTTTCGCACCACAGGCTCATTAATGCTCTCCAGCAGCCTGCTGCCCTGTCCCAAAGCCACCTGCAGATCCTCCTGCAAACACACACAGACAGAGTAAACTGCAGTCCAAATGCATGACCGTAAATGTGTTTGTGTGTGTGTTAAAGGCGTTACCTTCATTTTGTCTTTCTTGTCAGTGTGTATGCTCAGCAGGTTGGTTGTTGCCTGGGTTTCATTGGGGAGTTCAGTTTCTGCCAGCTCAGTCCCAAAAGACTGCAGGGTCTGTGCTGTTTTCTTTACCATCAGCGCAAAGCCTTCAATAGCCTGATGCATGAAATACATGAGAGGCAATTAAGAAAATATCTAATTTGCAAATTCCTTGACTCAGGTGATGCTCATATAATAGTTTTTACACTTTTATGGGCTGTATGTTTCATTGCTGTTGTTGCTTGTTATGGCTTTAATGAAGTGAACATTTTATGAGGGTTTGATCCTGAAGTAGCAATAGATAGTACATGTTTTGATGATGTCATTACTATGTATTAATTTTAATCTGTTTTACCTCATTTTCTAGTGTTTCACTGGTACTAATTTCATTGCATTCGTTCATGTATTGTAATTATGAAGTTCCTTGTAATAGCTGTGTGGATAAGTGTCCGTGCTGACAGCTCAGTGTAAAGTGGAGTGTACAGTATGTACATACGGTGCGATGAGAGATCCACTTCTCGTGACAGTACTCCTGCGTCCCGCCAAGTTCTTGAGTCAGCTGGGTTCGGTCGATGTAGGAGTGCAGCTCAGTTATTGAGCTCAGCATAATCACCTGAAACAGAAACACCCATTACCCACATGACATTTGATTATAAATATATTCAGTCATTTTATGGACTGTGAACATTGTTCCGAAATCTTCTGACATTTTCAGTAGATTGAACTCAAGTCATGAATCCCAGAGGGGAGGACACACGTCACTGATGGATTATGAATATTGCTTTCAGAAGTAAGAGTGACTGCACGCACCGGCACCTTCATCTTGAACTCATCCTTGTTGAACTTGAAGAGGATGTCGGAGAGTGTGCGCTGAAGGAGGGTGGTGGGCCTCAGAACCAGAACCAGCTGGAGGTTCCCAGGGAAGGAGCCCTGAAAAGAAAAAGAGAGAGAGGATGATGGAGACTGTCACTTATGTAACAGAGCAGACTGGATCCTCCTCCACACCGAGTAGAAAATATGTGCATCTCATTTAAGCAGAACATCATCTGTTCTTTCAGCAGCCAGCCTGCACTTATATCATTCCCTCCCTTTGTCTCTCCCTCTGTCTCCCATGTGAAAACGCTCACTTAAAACACATTCAAGCATGTGCAGAAGCGTGTAGAGTGCAAGGAATGGGCAAGATGTAGGATGCTGGACATTAATCTTCACCTCCCTGAGATGTTTCTGCATGAATAATGAGGCAAAGAGAATTGAGACCAGCTAACACCTGTACATGTGTGCAGGCACATGTGCTCTGATTTTCGTTACCCAGCCAGCATTATTAGCACTTAAAATAACAGAATTTTGTAACACTTGTGAATATGAAATGAGGCACGAACTAATCTTTTGACAAATAATCTCCTCTTACAAGCACGTCATCCTAACTAAGCAAAAACTTAACTCATAAGCTCATATTTATCATACCATGCAGTTACCACACACTCAGCTCAGCCAACAGAACCAATAAAATGCCAATTAAAATGTCACAATTGACACCCACTGACAGACTAAAAACTGCTGTGAGAGCAGTTGGATGATGGTTGAGGGAGGACGCTACTCTCCCCTCCTGAGGCAATCCGATTGTTAATGCTACTTTAATTAGCTAATGACCTAAACGGCTGGTTCGCCTGACTGGGTGTCCTCCCCGAGCGAGTTGGGGAATGCTGCTCTAAGCAGAAATGACAATGAATACATTGTCAATAAAAACCACTTGGGATAGGTACTGTTAATGGAATTAATAAATCAGTTCAAGTGTTTGTCCTCGCTGACCTGCCAGCACAAGCAGAAGCACTGTGTTAAAAATGGTCACTCGCTGTATGGAGATACGAAATTACTGTGGGACATACTGCTGTTTCTATATCATGACAGTCGTAGGTACTACCATACAACAATAATCTATTCAGTGTAGTTATGGGTAGGGTTTTTACATTTTGCAGCACACTCAGAAATGGCTTCTTAAAGGAGAAGTCTGGTGATATTCTATGTTTTTCTTATTGTCAACAGATCCCATAAAAAACAAAACCAACAAAGATCCCTACTAACATCTGTATTTGTGTAGCCAAAGCCTGATATACATTATTCCTCTGTGCCATAGAGCTCCATTATTACTCAAAAACCATTAAAACACATAAAAAACTTGGTGACTCGTTCCTTCATTATGATGGACATGGGCACTGTAAGCCCATGTACACCATCCTGCTGCTGTGAAATCTCACTGGTGCACAAAATCTGTTGAAAATAGCCCCCAAAATAATGCACCATTTACTCCTGTTTGAGTTATATGCCTTTTTTAACATGAAAGTATACAGTCATGACCCATTTTTCAAGTATTTAGTATGAATGAATGAGCTTGGGGCTGGGCCAGATTAGAGAAGTCAAAAAGTAATGAGAGACAGACTAATGGGTATGGGATTTGTTGACAACAACAATATAGAATATCACAAGCCTTATCCTTTAAATGTGTATTGTAGCTCCTAACCATTCAAGCGTGCTGCTTGGATCTGAGGTTGCTGGCAGTCATGGTCATGGGCTGCTTGTTCTTTGTTCTTTGTCAAATACACACACACACACACACACACACACGCACACACACACACACACACACACACACACACACACACACACACACACACACACACACACACACACACACACACACACACACACACACACACACACACACACACACACACACACACACACACACACACACACACACACACAAAGAGACAAGAGAAGAGGGTATATTTTAAGGACTGAGACAGTAACACCACAGTCTATAAACACACTTCTTGTCTGTCATCAGCTCAAACTCAGCCATGCAAGGAACTGGGTAGGTTTCATTGAAACACACTGACCCACTTTTACATAATTATGCGTAGTGTGTACTTGTAGAAATAGACACGGAAAAAGAAAAAAAAGACAAAGAGAATCATTCGACTGCATCCTCACAAATTCAGTCTCTTCTCTCTCTCTCTCTCTCTCTCTCTCTCTCTCTCTCTCTCTCTCTCTCTCTCTCTCTCTCTCTCTCTCTCTCTCTCGCTCTCTCGCTCTCTCTCTCTCACTCACACACACACACGTACTTGTAAACACTGACTCCACAACAAATAGATACTAGCAGCTCGAGAAGAGTCAGCTTTCATCATCATCTATTTAGCAGCCTACAGCTGAATTGGCCCAAACAGGACATTATTGCGGGGATGACTGAATGCCCCCTATTACCAGCCTGTCAAGCCTGTAAAGTCCCCCTTGTGGGATTAATAAAGCTTGATTTAATTTGAAATGAGTGACTGGGTCTCCCAAGTCTCTGGAGACGATGGGTAATGATATTCATCTCTCATTCTCTCTCTCAGACGTTTCTTTTCGTATATATTCCCCCTCATCAGTATATTTTGATTTATGACGTCTCTGCCATCAGTATCAATAACAGACCTGTGAGGATCTGTCCAACCCGAAACAGCACTGAAAAATACTATAACTACTTAAATGCCTGAAAAATGCCCCCCCCCACACAAACACACACACACACACACACACACACACACACACACACAGCTTATGGAGAGCCGCCAGTGCTCTGTCACCTCCCGACAGAGAGAATGGAACACAGATGAACAGATAGATGCTGCTGCTCATCACCCACAGGACAACATAGCTGAGTGAGGGTGAGCAGAAGTTGGAAGCGCACTGATTACTTCTGATTCTCTAACACTGCGTTCTCCTTATTCAGCAACATAAACAACGTGACTGATATCAACTCACAAAAGGTGAAATTAACCATTAAGTATTAATAGAAATGGGTGATAGGAGGAGGAATTATGTGCTAAAAGGGACGGAAACATTGTCACTTGATAGGCTGCACCTCCTTAAACAGCATGGTAGTCCTTCAACCAGACTGACTATTAGTTTTTATTATTATTTAGCTAACTCAGTATCCTCACTTTGTTTTGCTCTCTTGTAACACATATGTTGTTTTTTCATAATAATAAAGAAATACGATAAGTGAGACAATTAAATGAATGAGCAGACAAAAGGAACCTAATCTCCTTCTGCCTTTTTTGGCATGTGACTGCTTATTTTTCCCTCTAGCTATGGACACACATGGCAAGCTCTGATGCTGATGGGAGAGGGATCAAGGATGGGGTTGGCTCATATCAGCCCCACAGGGTAGTCGAGATATTAGTCTATTATCTACACCCTGACACGCATGTGAAGCTCTGAAAAAGAGACAAGCACGCTTCAACACCTCTTCGTAGCCTGACAAACTTCTTGTACTGAGCACCTCTTAGATCTTTTCATCTCAGCAGTTGATTAGAGGTACATTTATCTCCCACAAACACAGACCTTTACAAAATCAGACAAAGAAGACAGAAAGTAAGTGCACTGACACACCACATCTGCACACAAAGACAGACTTACTGCGATACGAAGCAGGGTCCCTTTGACGGCTGCCCATCGGTCTTGCCGGCGATCGATGACCAGGATGAAACCCACGCCAGTTGATGACAAACTGGAACACACAAAGAGGCATTTGGTCATAACAATTTAAAAACTGGTCCACTAAACCCTGGATAGTTCAGGGGTGAGTACATTACAGTGAATTATCACACACTGCTGAATAGTATGGAGGGCCACAGAGAAAGCAATCTATTGTATGATGTATAGTAGTAACAGACTTAATGGGAAAAAATAAAATAAAAACAAAGTGTAGTTTTCCAGCATGAGACAGTGAAGAAGCCAAGTGCTTGTTCTCAGTTCATTTTGTTCTGCTGCTCTTTATCCTTTTAGACAGCTGGTGCAGTTCATAAAAAGAGATGCTGTGAAGCACCTCCAGATTTCTTGACCATCAGCCTCCAGCCCCCTGTTCTCTCCCTGAGCCCCCTTCTCCCCTGCTGTCCTCTCTGGTCCCAGGAGAGAAGAAGGCTACATGGTTTACACACCACTGACAATCAATGACAACTGCATCACGTGCAGCTCATCAGCGGTATCCTCTCTGCATACCTGAAGACATGCACCTGAGCATCTGATCACTGTCAGTACCTTTGACACAGATATATCCTAGTAATCCTCAAGTGTTTGCTTTCATGTCCGCCATTCTGCAGCTACTAACTGCACAAACATGGAGTGAGCAGATGTAAAGAACGGTCCTGCATGCAAAATAAAAAGACACGAGAAAGGGATGCGTCTCAGAGGTGGAACCCAGCGTGCTGTGTTGTTTGAAGGGGAGGGAGCCAAATGCTTCAGACCATCACAGCATTCAGCCTCCACTCCCCCTCTGCATCTAACAGCCATCCAATGAGGCACTGGCAGCTGCTGGGACACAAGCCTATCACAGGACGGCTGCAAAATGATGGGCAGCTCTAGCAGCCAGCCAGCAGGTCTTTACAGATGTTTGGGATGGGACAGACTGTAAGAGGATGCCACTGTAAGCATGACAGCTTCAGTTATTAGTAAAATACATGTCTGCCCCGATGCTACCACCACTCTCACTGTAACATTTACTTTTTACGGTAGCACTTCTTTTTTGTCTCCTGCACTATACCCTCCACTTTTATCATTTCCTTTTCTCTTCTCACATCATCTCTACTTCTCGGTGCTTGATCTATACAGACTCTCACAGCCACTCAGGCTTTCAAAGTGCAAACTCTTTTACATCTCAGCGGAGGAGGAGGAGGAGGAGGAGGGGGAGGGGGAGGGGGAAGAGGAGGAGGAGAGTGGGACAAGAGCCTCTCTGCCTTTACACATTTACAGCTGCTAGGATGAGTGGTTGGTTTATAGTGAACATACAGCACCTGAGGTTGCAAAAAGAAGAGGAAGAGTGATGAAGTGGCCTCCTGCTGCTGCTTAACCACAATGGCCCACACTGTGTGTCACAGCTGCTATTGCTGGTGTCCCATAAAACAAGTCATGATACAATAATACATTATGTTTTTATCTGTTCCATCTGTTTTTACCTAGCTGCGTTAGGACCAGGATGTAAATTAGCTAATCCCAGCACATTTATACTGATGTTGTAGCTCTTGGTCCAATTCTGTATTTATATAAAAATACAAGATAAACAACAATTTACAATTCTGGTAATTTTTAATAAAAGTCTAAATGGACAATATAAATTGTTTTGTGTTGTAAGCACATATCATAAAAAGCCTTAAATTTAAATATTCATAGAAATCACCTGGTGAAGTTGTGGCTACACATGCATGGGCATCCTAATAATAATTGGAATTCTCAGGTCAAAGTGTGTAGAAGCACTGCAAACTGTGTGTTGAGCTGTGAAAAAGCTCTGCCTAATGGCTATGTAGTGATGAAGGAGATTTAATGCATGAATGCATATGCAGACATAGCAACACACACACACACACACACACACACACACACACACACACACACACACACACACACACACACACACACACACACACACACACACACACACACACACACACACACACACACACACACACACACACACACACACACACACACACACACACACACACACAGCTACACCCTCCTCTTCTTCTGTGAACAGAACAGAGAAAATGACTGAATCTGAGAGCACTGGTATATTAAATTAAACAGATTAAACATCCATGAGAGCAGAATGCATTTAAATTCTGGGATAATATCTTAGTGTTGACTGTATCTCTTTAACATAAACCAATCACCAACACCAGCATGCACGCATATGTAAAGCCAATGAGAGCTAGATGGAGGAGGGAGAGAGTTTGGAACATGGCCTCTCAAGGACACAGCCATTCATTGAGTTACTGAGTGTGTCTTTGGTTGCAGAGCCTAAAGTAAATGAATTAAGATCCAGAAAATCATATGACAAGAATGAAATTAGATTAATACCCAGCAAGTCCTCAATGGAACTGCTGTCAGAGGAGATGACTTTGACAGTTTGCCTCTGCCTTAATTGAAACTATATTTTACAATTTATATTTACAACAAGCACCCACATGGATGATATAAGAGAATTAACATTAGAAACGATGTCTGCAATCAATATTGACCCAACAGTATTCCGTTCAAATAGCAGCAGCTGTTGAAGGTTGTGATACACAGATGTATGACGTCCGTCGCAGGCTGTGGAATAAGTTGGTCCCTCAGGTAGCTGCAGCCATCTGTCTCTGTATTCTCAACAGCTTGAGGCTCAACGCTATCTCGACCCTGCGGCTGACCCTCCTTCAGTTGAATAGTAACCTTTACAGTCTGACCATGAAGGAGGGGAAATTAAACGCTCAGAATGGATGCAAATTGTTAGCTTGTGACCGGCAGTTTTCTGCTAGGAAAATCTCATTATTCTGAACTTCATTAGTAATACAGTGTACATAAGACATTTTTTAACAGTTAAATCTTAATTGAAATAAATATGTCTTGGTCATGCTGGAACTGAACATTTGATTATTCAGTTTGGACTGATTAAAGCTCGAATATATTGGTTCAAGAGCATGTAAGGGGCTTGTTAAGGAGACTTGCTTTTTGTCCCAATAAGAGAAGCGAGTCCCCCCAACGTGACTTAGTAAACAGATTTACCTCCACACAACACAAGGATTACCTGGTCTAGTCTACACAGTGACCTATTTTTACATATGCATACATGAGTGTGTGTAGAAATAAACATACATAAATACAAAATGAAAAAAGACAAAGAGAATCATTTGACAGGATCCTCAAATAACCTATTCTCTCTCTCACACACACACACACACACACACACACACACACACACACACACACACACACACACACACACACACACACACACACACACACACACACACACACACACACACACACACACACACACACACACACACACACACACACACACACACACACACTCTTCAGACCACAGCTCTGCTCATCTGTCTAAATGCATTATTCAGATTCAAACAGCCAGAATGGCTGCAGTTTCTATTTTTATGCACTTTGTCGTTGCAGGCAGGATGAAGGTAGTGCAGGCCAGACGGGTGGAATGCAAAATCAAGTAATTGCAAGACTGAAGAGTGAGGAAAACATCAAAGAAAAATAAGAAAGAAAGAAAATGAACAGAAAAAAACAGTCTGGAGATTCATTTCTGGGGGGGGGGGGGATTGGAATAATGGATGGTCTAACACCCTCCCCTCCCCCTTGCTTCATCTAGTGTATCCATGCATTTGTACAAGGACAATCTGCAGAAGACTGATAAAGATAATTAATTGTTCATGTTATTAATACAAGAACCACAACCCTATTCTCTGTTTACAGATATCAATGCTATGAAAAAATCCTGTGCAGTTTACATCTCAATGAAGCTGTGAGTACCCACTGCCACCTACTGGCGGACTTCATACATAAAGAAATTACACATTGCAAACTCAGTTTTCATCTCTATTGCCTCTTTATACTGCCTTACATACAATCCTCCATCCACCTATATTCCTGACCAGCCTGTTTTTGAACTATTAGAGGAAACTAAAGAACATGCGAGCAGCACACAGAAAATCCTCAGTTGTCCGGTCGTAATTCATCCAGAATCTGAGCTACTGTGCTCCCACTTTATTACTCAAAGTTCATCCATAAACCAACAAAAGTTGATCTGCAGTATTGTGCTGCATTGTCACCTTAAATAGGTCAATAAGAGAGGATTTCAAACAAAAGCAGAGTAAAAAAAAAACAGTCTCACATTTTTATATGTTTATACGTGTGACAAAGCTGGTGAGAGACTTTACCTTGGCACACTCGTCAGGTAGGTGAGCACGTTGTGAAACTCCCTGTCTGTGATCTCTCCAAATGCAGGGAATTCTGGGAACACGATGATGGGGCTGCCATTATCTCCTCGACCCCCTGAAAAATCACAAAAAGAAGAACACTGACATTTAACATTTAGGAGCACTTGGAGTGTATCTATATTTAGGATGTTACATATCTGTAAAGCACTCAATAATACATAATACATAAAACCACTGACTCTTTCAAAGTACATTCAAACTTATCATGGCGTTCATGTTTTCGGTCCATGTGTTGAGGGCTCTGTCAGTCAAAAAATCTATTTTGATAAATATATAAATAATAAATAAAGGAAGAGGGCACTGAGTTTAAATAAACTGTGACCACATGGTGGCGCTGACGTTAAAGCTGTCTGATGAGTGGAGGCTGGAAAGAAAACTGCAATATTCATCATAACAAACTATTTAGCCTCACCCCTCTGGCCCCCATCCAAAAACAAGAAAACCTGTGCCATTTGTTTTTCATAAATGTATTTTCTCCAGTACACAGGTGAACTGCATATGTCAGAATAACATGCGTTTTGAAATAATGTATTGTAATGTGTGTAATGTGTCAATATGAGAAAGAATAAGGCAGATCAGCCCATAAGTACTAAGACAGCTGATTCAAAAATAAGCCTAGAAACCAAATAATTGACCTGTAACTGTAACTCATGTAATTGTCATCGTCTTACGCTTATGCCTCTATCTTACAAAATATTTTTTTATTATAAAAAAAACAAAAAATTCAATAAGGATTACACTAATATTCAAGATGGACATTTTTAAAGTATAATAAAAATGAGGTGAGGCAGAGAGATGAAAAACATCTCTGCTGCTGTTTGTACACAAAGATTGACAGTCTCACTACTTTCACACACAAACATTCCCGCTCACTCTCTGTGTTTTGTGGCAGGCTCTGTCAGCGCATGTGACTGGAATATCAATCTGTCTGCCTTTTCTCCTCTTATTGCTATAGCAACAGCAAGTGCATGGTCATGGTTTCAACGTCTGCTTAGATCTTTCTCTGCAAAATGGTTTCCGACTCTGCTGCAGCCACAAGGTCACCTCTGCCACGCACTGAGAGGGGCAGCTTTTACAGTACTGAAGGAAAATATGTAGAATGATCCAGTACTTTATCCTAAAGGGAAACTGGAGTATTACAGAAGCTATTTCACATAAATCATAAAAATATAATAGGTGTTCATATTTCCTCACAGATATCTGGCAATCTCTACGACTGAAGAATCAAATACTGTGAAAAGACACAAAGTAAAGATGCAAATGTAGGATTTTGGACTTTGCACTTAGACATTCAGAGCTGTGACTGCAAAACACATTAGGTGACATAATCAACATTCTGGGAGGATCCTCGTGTATCAGGACCAAAACCTGACAGACAGTGAAGAGGAAAAGGAAGGAGGTGACATTTGAATAGTAAATCATACTTGCAAAGACAAAACTGTTCACATGAACTATGCAAAGAGTAACAGTTAAGCTGTAAATGATTAACAAAGATGGTGGAAGCACATGTTTATTTTGGGCTACTGAAGGAATAAAAAAGAAGGGCAGCCGATGGATTGAGGTTAAAATGACAATTCACTAAAAGAGAAAACAAACACACACGTCCTCATGCACCCAAACAGAGGAAGAGAAAGGACAAAGTGTTACCTGAAAGAAAGGCAAACTGCCTCTTGAGGTCAGGCGTGATGTCAGCAGCGTGGAGGGGACTGCTGTCCAGCTGCATGATGTCATCTGGAGAACAGAGAGAGAAATGCAAACGTCAGTGAAACAGTGTACAAAATAGCATTAAGTCTGATGTCAGCGTCTCATCCATAATCATCATGTTGGTTTAATTGCTATGATTATTACATTTATTTTACCTGGTATTTCAACAAATAACCTATTCATTTGTATAGACGGTATTAAGTGCTACATCACCATTCATATGGTAAAGAGAGAATTAAAAAGTAAACACACAAAGACACATTTCCAGTAAACTAAGGCTAAGTGTGAACGCTGGACCCTATAATGTAATGGTAACAGTCTTCTCTTTGCTTGTCTTTGTCAAAAATGTGCTTTGGTGTAGATAACACATGAATCAATTAGTCAAATCAAGTCAAGTCAAATGTATTTATATAACACGTTTAAAAAAACAGGTGTTGACCAGAGCTTTGAAGTGAAACTTAAAATACCATGATAATATCATGATATTAAAAATGAAGGTCTAGCCACTGATTATAAAAAATAGTGTGAAATAGTGTATTCAGTGTGGTCTAAGTTGTAAAACAAAGCATAGATAGAGATATTTATAAATGTGGGAAAGATGTAGGTTAGACTGGGAAACACCAGTGTCTGCCAGCATCTAGGCCTCATATAAATGCATTCAACAAAAACATTGTCTCTGTCATATACAGCACATGCACTCATTCACATCGAAAAACATCAGCGGTGCCTGATAACTGAAAACTGGCTAAAGTTCAACTTGTAACTGAGAACAAAACAGATCAATAGAGAAAAATGGCAAAGTACAGCTCTTTACTGTAAGATGATATGACTACTACGCTGCTGTGTGTCTTTCCCACAATCTGCCATCACATAGATGCAAACATCCTATTTTACAATTTATGAGGTAAGTAGTTTTATATGTAGACATCATACTGACAGGCCTTAAGGCAATAAAACCAAACACTGTGGTCAAACTGCTGTGAGAAACTACAGTTAGGTAAATTCAGTATCAATCCTTCAGGCATTTTATTTATAAGGCAATATTACATGTTAGTGACTGTTTATCAAGTTAGAAACTGAATCACAATTCCTGAGCTACTGGCCACATCAATCAGTGTTTTAAGACACTTACATATATTATATCTAATTTTAGCCAAATGGGGCTCTGCTGGCATTTATGTCATCTCAAGATAATTAAACATCATGGGAAAACTTGCAGTACATGAAAAATATGATTTCTGTTTGCTTCAAAACCTCATGTTTGCATTATGATACTGTAAATAGGTTAAAAATACAGGATGATGCTGGAAAAAATGAGGAAGAGAGGCTTCTATAGGGACCAGAGATGTTTGGACATAATGGAAAGAGAGCCACTATAATGTAAACATAGTTGCGAGCATAGACAGGTAAGTCAAACAAACTGGAAGAACAATGTTGACTTTTCATTTTAGTCTGACTTTGTTTGCTTTGTTCTCCTGAGGTTATCAACACTGAATCACCACATCCGGCCTACAACAGAAAGTTCAGCCTACAGTTCATGACGTCTTTACAGATCAAATAGTACTTTATTTTATCAATTATTATTCCAAATGACCAATATTAAATTACCAAATTTAATAATTAAGTGTAAGTTTAGATTATGCATGCACAAGTTTTCCTCTTACTTTTTTCTTCCATTAGCGACAGTTCAATTTCATACAAGTGGAAAGCAAAGCCAGAAAAATGGAAGCAGAAAAGCTGTTTGTGTGCACATTATACTTTTATGGAATTTAAGTTGAGCAGAGAGGCAACAAATAAAGTCTTAAAGAACTCAGTGAACTTTTATACAAAGAAAAAAACACAAATAGCCTCAAAGAAATATAAGAACTGTGCTGGCAAGACATAAACACATACACAACATGTCCAAACAGTATTAACTGTATGACACTGCACCTGTCCTGTGACACACGTCCGCCTAGTCTGGCTTCATACTTTATCAAAACTGATAAAACCTTAAGGTTAAGTCAACATACCATCAGTCCTTTCAGGAGTATCATAAAATATCCCCTATCGTTATATACTGTACGTCCTTCCCTTGTCCTCCCGTATGTTATACCAACTGTCTCTTTACAGGCACAACCCTGTTCCTGATAAGTCCTCCTCTCACTCCAGTTTAAACAAACCAAAAAGTCTGCTTTGACTGTTTGGTTGAGACCTATCAGGTGACAAGGCCTCAGGGGTTCACTACACTGAAATCACCTTATTTCTCTCTGTCTTTCTCTCTGTCTCTCTCTCTCCTTCACATACATGCAAGCTGTTTGGGGACAGGATTCATTCAAGTGTGTCTTCTTGGTCTGGCATTTTCAATCTCTTGCCTTCTTTAAACCCTTTTTCCAATGACACCAGCTGGTGCCATGACGGTTGTGTCAAAACAACATCAATCAAAGGTTTTAGCTAATCAGGGGACTTAAAAGACCTTACTGGTGATTCGGTTGACTGCACACTGTATCACATTATTATTGTCCATTTTACACAGTATACCAAATGTTTCAAATGGATTTCATACAGAAGTAATGTGATGTGATAATGCAGTTGGGGGGATTTTTCTGAAAACTACCTTGATGGTCGGTTAATCAAACAAATACAAAAGCAAATATGGACAATGTAAAAAAGCAAAAAGATTGATGTGAATTTTGTGGTTTCTTGCATTAAATGGATGTGGTTGTGTCTGTGGTTTATGTTAGACTGTGCTGTGTACACAGGTTTTTTTCTTTTAGTTGTTTAAAAAAATATATATCTTATTTTTAGATACTGCAGGGCACTTTTTCTGGCACTTTTCTGAGTATTGTGTTATTATTTATTACACATATGTTTTATAAGTACAATTTGGGGGTATTTTAGTGATTATTTTTAGTTTTTCCTGGGGATGTTATGTGTGGCTGTCTTGACTGTGGATGTAGCTGCTGTAACCAAGCAATCCATGAAGGATCAATAAAGTATCTATCTGCTGTTTTGCTGTCCTTGTGTAGCCAGATTACTGAGGT
Source organism: Scomber scombrus (assembly GCF_963691925.1). Taxonomy (NCBI): domain Eukaryota; kingdom Metazoa; phylum Chordata; class Actinopteri; order Scombriformes; family Scombridae; genus Scomber; species Scomber scombrus. The sequence goes on from NC_084982.1 coordinate 10,395,135, forward strand.
CTGACAAATCTGAGGGCATATACTGGTTACAAAGAAGATGAGACACAGGGGGCTGTTATTATACTTAATAGCAATAAAATGTCATTAGTGGTGGTCTGGCTGTGATGTGATTCAGCAGCAAACATCAAGGTCTTGGACGTATGTGACCACACCAATGCAAAGAGTTGTATATGCCTTATATGCTATTAATGCCCTATTTTATATGACTGTTCTTTTAGACATTGTCTCTACTGGTGTTCTGGCAACCTAACAGTGATGACAGACAATCACAAAAAGGCAAAGAAGACAAAGAAATGCTTTGGTACATACTGTCCTAAAACCATGATGTATGGATTAAACAGACGTGATATTATGTGTTAATCAGTGAGCTTTAAAAGTGCTGGTAGTTGGATATCACCATTGGACAGAGCTAGGCTAGCTATTTCCCTCTGTTTCCAGTGTTAATGCTAAGCTGAGCTAACCAGCTTCATATTTAGCATACAGGCATGAGAGTGGTATCAATCTTATCATTTTATTATCTGCAAGAGAGAAAATCTGCATATTTTCCATATCTTGCAAAATGTTGAACTAGTCTATGAAAAGACAAGCAGGACTGTATGTTTTACTCCAATAAACATGTATGATGTGTGAGTTATGTACAAGTATGTTTACTTTAAACTACTATTGCTAACTATTCCTTTAACTACTGAAAATGAACAAATTAACAAACTTGAGTCATTCTTGAAAATGCAAGAACTTAAGCAGAGTTAAAGTTATAAACATTCAACAACATTTTGCGAGTTTGTCTTCCATCAGCTGCTGCATTACAGACATACTTTACTACAACTTGACAACTTTGTGCAGTTAACTTCCTTCACAGAACAAGTTAATGAGGTCAGTGTGAGAAGAACAGATATCACATCACAAAATGTTACGTTTATGACATCACAACCACACCGTAACAGCCTTTATTTACTGAAGCAGGTGGTTTTAAATCTTGCATGAGAGCAGGAGACCTCTGAGGTTGAGGCATAGATTACACTAATCTACCGTGTCCAAGAATCCAAAGATATATACACACACACATGTGTATTATACATATACATATTATGCACAGGCAGATAATCAAGTTGGCAGCTTTACCTGGGATCTACACCATTGTTAACCTGTGATTGGTGCTATATAATTACACTCTTCAGTTAAGCGGTTTGTTTCCTTTTCTCATCCACTAGACATGTTTTCATTGTTGATGTAGAAAAGATCACTATAGTTCATCTGTTATACATTAAAATTCTACCTGTAGCTGGACAAACATTGTTTTGTTAAAACATGTCTTCAGGATATAGATTTGATTTTAGAGTCAAATCAGTTTTGTCTTGTACCCTCTATTCCCACCAGACCTAAAGGGAAAGGGAGTCTGCTGTATCAGTCTCTGTTTCTACTGATTGTATTCCGTTTCAAGTGACATCTGTAGTTAACAGATATTGATTAGGAACTACTGGCTGACTGATATCTACTGATGATATTTGAGACGTGGCTTCATTTTTCCTCTTTTTATTCCAGTTTAACCTGGAGCAAGGGTGTGCACACCAAAATGGCTACCTAACAAAGGCCATGGACGTAGACATAAGACTAGATAAATGGTCATATCTGTGATGTTTGTAACTCAGTAAAGTGAGGTTTCCAAGCTGATAATGGCCACCTATTGCCTGAGGTGATCAGACACAAAGCTGCAACTGTGAAGCCATCTGCAGAGTGCTCAAATGGACTCAAGTTCACACGGAAGACCTCCAGGAGTTTCCACTTTCTGACCAAGCCTCAGTCAGACAGCCACACCTTGCCCCCAGCAACTCCCACACATATCAAATCAAATCCAACCCCCCACCCAGCAATAGCTGCACTTTGTTTCCAGAAAGAGGCTATTGTTTTAGGGAAAAATCCCCTTCTTGAAAGATGTCATACTTTAGTTTCAGTCACTTTTACCTCTCGTCCTACTACTACTTTCATTACTTCCGTCCGGTGGTGAAAGAAGTATTCCTTTACTTAGGTAAAAGAACCAATACATTGATGTAGAAATACAAGTAATGACAGCAGATTTCTTAATAATGAAGCATCAGTGTGTAAGTAGCATTTTATTGTTGTGGCTACTAAAGGTGAAGCTAGTTTTAAGCACTTTATATAAAGTTAGTGCAGTGATTCTCAAGCGTTCCCCAAAGTATCAAAAGAGAAATGTGAGGGACACACAAACCTACATTAATTTTTTGGATGATATTTAAAATTAAACTATGTGAGATGTAAATTATGTAAAATCTGCAGTCACCAATAACAACACGTGTAAAATAAATGCAATGGAGTAAAAAGTACAATATTTCCCTCTAAAATGCAGCAGAGTAGAGGTATGAAGTAGCATAAAATGGAAATGTTCAAGTAAAAAACATGTATGTCCAAATAGTACTCAAGAAATTATACTTATCACCACTGTTCACACAGTATTATATAATCGTTAAAAGCCCCTCTGGCTATTACAAAAGGAGAGGATGAGCTAGTATCAGATACTACTGTACGTCAAACAAAAGGACAGAGGGTGAAACTTTTTTTTGTATCTTCACCTATCAGCAAGTATCAATGATGTCACAAGGATCTTATGATAAGACAGGGAAGTATATGTAAGAAACTAAGTCCATTATCAATGTGTTATTGTTTCTGAGGTGGCCAAAATTAAACTCAGTGTATATATACACACACATAGACAACATCATCCCAACAGGAAAACAATGATTACGAAGGTCACTACGAGTGAGTGAGATGGTGACTCACATTACATTTGTTGTTTGTTTTACTCATATCTGTCAGCACTGTGTTGCATGGTAGATAAGCAGATGATACCAAGAATTTATTGCTCTAACATAGTTATTATAATAACAAATAGGAATTTCCCTGCAATACAAATTCTGTAATTTCATTAAAGAACTATTTCCTGATGTTTAGTAAGTCAGTAAGTAATATGGTTATAAAAAAAGATACACACCTTAAACAAACATAATATTTTCCCAGCATTCCCCACACACAGACAAGCATACACACCAGCTGCTGGATCAGGCGTTAATGTTCTTTAAAGGGCTTAACGTTGGGGATTAGTGTCCACTCACGCTCACGTTTGTGGGTGACGAGTCAAACGTTAGTGGGTCAAAGTCACACAACTGGACCTCCTGCCACTACTCACACATATTAAACTGGACTGTGGCAGAAGCTTGGAAACCTGCTTCATAAGGCGAGAGAGAGCCAACTGAAAGATACAACTATGAATAATGAGAACAAACATGTTATTTGCTTGTTCATTAATGATTTACTTCTACTAATTTCTTTGTCCTATTTTTTTGCTTTCCTATAAGACAGACACCCACAAAAACAGAGGTGGGGGAGGGCAACAAGTGGGAATAAAGGGCTTATAGTGGTCAGAGATAAAGCAGGGTTAAGATTAGGGTTCAAAACAACAATATCCAAGTTGATGGTTAACAGTAATGCTGCTCAACTGGTCTTTAACCAAACAATAAATACATTGGGTCCAAGTAAGGCTGCAATTAATGAATATTTTCATTATCGATTTATCTGCTGATTGTTTTCTCAATTTATTGATTGGTGCCAGAAAATTCAGTTTACTATCTTAAGAAACCAGAAAACATTCACATTCAAAAACTGGAACCAGAGGATTTAAAAACTCAAAACTGTGGATTGACTGATCGATTAATCGACTAATTGTTGCAGCTCTGCTGGTGTGAGCCTATTTTGTTTGTGATTATCCAAACAATAAAACTGGAGAAAAGGAGGAAAACATGAATTATGTTGTAAAGATAGCAAAGGGAAAAAAAAACACCCCAAGAAAAAGACACATCTTCTCAAGATTCAAGAGAACTTGATTGGCATTAGCTCAATAATACCTTTACCCATGGTTCTGTCTTGAAATGCATTACTGCAGATCGTAACCAACATGAGATTTACAGACTTTAGATTCTCTTTTTTTTTTTAAAAAGCTGAAACTACACAGCCAAATGGACATCTTTACTTTTACTCTTTTTTTAAATTGAGCTCTTACTATTCCTTTATTGTTTTATTTATTATTATATTTGTGTATGATTATATTGTATTTTAATAACTGTACAGCACTTTGGTTCAACTGAGGTTGTTTTTAAATGTGCTTAATAAATAAAGCTTGACTTGACTTGACTTGACATCAAATGTCATATCAAAGAAACAATGAGCAACTGTGTTCTCCCAATCCCACAGTGGAGAGAAAAGGTACAGAGCAGGTGAACTCAAACAGAAGAGGACAGGTGGAAGATGAGGTGTTAATATAACAGAACCATTTCCTACAAATAAATACAAATAAATAAAAAAAGAGAGAGCGAAAGGAAGAATCATTTCGTGATACATAGAATAAAGGAGAGAAAATTCAATCAAACTTATGACACCTACCACACAACCAGTAGCAGCTGCGAGAAAATGTGTAGTATCTTTCCACCTCCTCCACAGAGATCCGTACATGAACCCCTCTCTCCTTTACCGGCTGCAAACACACCTTCAGTGCATCCTGTGTCTCTTCCTCCTTGCCCTCCTCATCATCCATCTCTACTCCTCTCTCAGTTTCAGTGTCTACATTCTTCATTGACGCTGAATCATCCTCAATCTCATCTTCCTCTTGAGTTCGCCTCCCTCCATCTCCTCCTGGGCTTACTCTTCCCTCTTTTTGCTCCTCAGACACAGAATCTGTAATCACAAACCAGTCCAGCTGCTCTTCCTCATCTGAACCTACACTCACCTGTCCTGTTAGACTCAGCTCTGAGCTCGCCTCCATGCAAAACCAAGAGTCTAACTCAACTTCAACATCCTCCTCCATCAAGAAGCCTGAATCTGTCGCCTCCTCTGCTCCCATCCTGTTGTCCCAGTCTGTCCCGTCTTTTTCACTCTTCTTCTCCCGCATTTGTTCCATGCAGCTTTGCAAAGGTATCATAGTAACAACTTCCCTCTCATTCTGACTCTACCTTTCCCCGGCCTCCACATTCAGACTCCTGCTCTCTGTCAGGCTGCAGGTGCTCTACAGCCTGCAGCACGTCACTCAGTAACTGTGGGGACTTCCTTTTACAACCTCAGGTTACCTTCCTCGTAGACAAAAGCAACAGTGTAGCACTCGACCCCACCCTACCTGCTTACCCTTATCCCTCCCCTAAAAAGGACAATTACCTGACCCTCCCAGTGCAGGAGCAATGCCTCCAACCTGCTGATGTATGACTGAGCCTGACCTCTACAAAGAGATTCAGTTAGGTCTCTGTAGTCAAAACCAGGAAGAAGTCATATAATCTAATACATGTTATGCTACATTATGCCACAGCGGTTACGTAAGAGCTGCAGCCGCCAGCCCTTTGCCCGGCACTCATTTACCTAGGCCAACAAAACCCGGGATCCTCGCCTGCCTTATCTCAGGAGATGTGAACCAAAAGTACAAAGCCTCCATTCTGACCAGCCCATTAAAACACTAACCAAATCCCCATTTAACCATTCACAGTCTGTATCTATTCAAAGCCCCTATTCTTGTTTACACCACTCAAAAGACCCCATTCTTACAAACTCACTGAAAGACTTAATTCTAATGAGACTCCTCAAAGAAAGACACTGTTCCTCAGAAGAATGTGGCAATTTATATGGCATTTCAATGAATGGTATACGAGATATATTTCAGCCAAAGAGCTAATAGACACCATTCTGTCTCCTAATTCAGCTGTTATTAACTAATAGAAGTTCAGCAGTGCTAAAAGGTTTGAGCCGGAGATGTTGATTGTGTTACATGTGTGCATGTATAGGTTTGAAAGCTTGCCTCTGCATATGTGTGTGTGTGTGTGTGTGTGTGTGTGTGTGTGTGTGTATGTGTGTGTGTGTGTGTGTGTGTGTGTGTGTGTGTGTGTATGTGTGTGTGTGTGTGTGTGTGTGTGTATGTGTGTGTGTGTGTGTGTGTGTGTGTGTGTGTGTGTGTGTGTGTTTCAGGGATGTTGGGTGTGGGTGGGGTTTTGTGTCTAACATGTGTGTTTGCTCTTTGACCAAGGGCACGCATGAGGTTATCAGTGTCATAAACCTTGAGAGATAACACCAGAGCCATTAAGTTAGAGAACTGCGCAGCTTGAAGTGAGTGGGTCAAACAATGGGACAGACCACCTATTAAAACGCACTATCAGTCTAATTTAGATATTGATTTGTTGTGTTTTCAAATAAAGCTGACCGGTGTGCATTGAGTCTAAAAGAAAGCAACTTACTGTATCACATAAAAACTTTCTGTGGAAGTTTGTCCATCAGAGCCTGAGTCTGAAAAAGTGTTTAACATACAAAATCCAAAGAAGGTCAATTTGATGAAATAGTTCCAAACCATAAGCGTTACAAATTGTAGAACACACTGTATGACACCCTGTGTTCTCAGGCAAAACTCCACAAAAACACTTTAACTAAATGTGCCAATATGATGAGATAATCACGCGTTTCTGATTCAGTTTTACTTGATTTTGAAGAACAGCACCATCATTAAACATGTTAAAAATCAGCAACATGGTGAAACTACTACTACGATACACTTAAAAAATGTGCTCAAAGATGACTTTGTATGGAAACATTTGTACTTCTTTCATCACTTTATCTGGAGAAAACATTTTGTTAAGAATCAGAAGAAGGTGGAAAAAGTTACAGATTCATATTTTTTTTGCAGAGTGAGTACAAACACAAGTGGACAAAAACAATCTTGACACCTTTAAACATATTTAACAAGATCTGTAATTGTTGTTACAGATGCCAGGCAGCTTCAGTCTGGAAAACCAAACATCTGTAAGATCAACAACAGGATTCTCCTCTTGTATGAATTGACATCATGGCTAATGATTGTAACAGAGCTGGGGGTGGGTTTGGGGGGGTGGGACTTTCCCCTGAAACCACACAATGTCCGTGCATGCAGACATAAAAGCAATCCATGACTGCCAGGCATTTATCCTTGTATAGAACAACCATAAATATCTGAGGATGACCTTGCTGAGAGACAAGACTGCCTCAAAAAAACTAGAGCCACATCATAAACGCGGCTATTAATATTTGAAGGGTACGTAGGGTTATCTTGTACATTCTGTCGACCAGCCATAGGAAAATAGCTTACACATTCACAAAAGCACATAGACAGAAAGTCAGTGGGTCCAAGACAAATAAAAATACACAAGACCCACACAGAATAAACACAAAAAACACCATCTATACATCCAGAGTAACCCCTGACTCACGTGGTTTTAGCGGGACCATCGGCATCCCACTATCCCATTGAGAAGCTCTCCTCCTGGATTTCCTCACCATGCTTTTCTAGTGTTAGTAGGACCACCCAAAGCCCTTTCCTATGTGGTAGCAAAAATACCAAGGTCTCAAAGTGGCAGCAATGCAGCTGACAGGACACCAACTTGAAAACTCAGCAGCTGTTGGTAAGGTGCTGTGTGCTGCAATTTCTGCAATTCCTGAAGAATCTGTCACTGCTACGGAAAAGTATCCGTGCAGCTGCCCAGATCTAGCTGTATGTTGGAAAGTGAAGCGACTGTTTAAGCAGCACAGGCACGCACTTACACACACACAAAAGACACAGACACAGTCTAGTGGGGAGCAAGGGAAGCCCACAGGAAACACAGTGTGTGTATCTGGGCGTGATGCCCCACAGAACTCTGGCCAAAGCTTCTATCAGGACTATATTACACACACGTACACTCACATGCTCAGACACATACACACACACACACACACACACACACACACACACACACACACACACACACACACACACACACACACACACACACACACACACACACACACACACACACACACACACACACGTATGTACACATAAGTGGCGTCATGGACACTGGAAAGTTGCACATAAACATGATGACGTACATTCACATTAACATACATCTGCACAGACATGCATACACTGTCTCTCTTCCTCTGTCACTCTTACCATCCCAGCTTCTCCAGGAGCTCTTGCGGCTGGCAGGGTTGAATGGGAAAGGAGAGCCCAGTCCAGAGATGTCCAAGTTCTGAATCAGATGACTGAGCCGGTTCATGATCCGGTGCGACGCCTCACCGCCGTCCCGCAGAAACTCATGCAGAGACATGAGAGCCGGCTGCTGGTCTCACACACTCAAACAAACTCTGTCATCTAGAGAGACCCCTCACAGGACCAGCAAAGCACTGCTGCACACTCTAATAGACTCCAAAGCGCAGCCCCCAAATGCAGGCATAGGAAGGATCCTTCTTTGTCGTAATGTGCCAGGTCACTCGGTCCAACATGCTCTCACACACATCCCGCAAGGAGATGACTGCATTGGCAACACCCGACACAAGCCCAGTGTCCTCTGCAGAGCCACATAGGGGGACTCGGGGAAATAGCACAATGCAAAGCCGGCAGGACTAAAAAAGAGCTGAGTCACTGTCTGCTCAACCTCTGAAACAAATACTGTTCACACTGCAGGTGAGAATGGACCCAGCTCTGCTCTGCACACACACACTCACACTCTGATGCACACTCTGATACACTGGAGCATAGGTTTCCATGTGAGAAAGAGACAGGAGGAGGGTGTAGGGGGGCAGGAGCAGAGGGCAGCCGGTGAAGCACAAATCCCCTTCTGCTACTCAGGCTAATTATATTCCTCCACTCCTTAACTAATCTGCCTTTTCTTTCCCTCTTTCCATCTCCCCAGAGCCTTTTCGTGCATTCATTTCTAGTGAGCCAGGAAACAATACAAAAAGCAGAAGCAAACATAAAAACACTAAACTAAAACACTAAAACTCTGTGATGTACGTATATAAAGCTCAGAATGTGTGGCGGCTCAATATGAGGCCTGTAACTAAGAAGTGGAGGAGCAAAAATAAAAGAGTCCTCATTGATAGGAGAGAAGAGGAGGCTACTTTCTGGCAGGCTGTGTGCGTATGTGTGTGCGTGGTTAAAGCTGGCGAGCAAAAGAAAGTTTATCGGCTTAGAATGGCGATGATAGAGGAGCTGCACTCTCGCACATACTGATGAGATGACTGCAGTGGAGGAGAAACACAACATCAGCCTCATTTTCAGTGACATCTACTGTTAACCTTGCATCTTTCTGTCTGCCCCCCCTCTCTTCTTCAGTTCCCCTGATAATCAGGTCTGATCCCTCTTTTATGGCATCACCCACCCCCCTCTGTGCTTCATCATCATCTATAGCCCTTCATCACTGTTTGCTCCCACACTGACCTCACATACAGACATAAAAACACATGCCTGCTCCTCCCCAAATGAGTGATCATTATTCATTTATTAAAAATCACAAAGAGATGAAACATTTTGACCAAATGATGAAAAGTCAGCCAAAGTTAATACAATTCATCCTGCGGGGAACATGAATGTCTGTCACTAATTTGAAGGGAATCCATCTTTAAGTGAGACATTACACTCAAAACCAGATATGAGCCTCATGGTGGCACTTAAGAGGAAAAGTCAGGGGACCATTAAAGTCATTAGCATACAGTATATCTGGAAACTGTGAATGTCTGTATAAAATTTCATGTCAATCTATCCAAAGCTGCTGAGATATTTTAGTCCAACAGATTGAAACTACCACCATTAACTGCTAGAGAAGCATGGTTAAAAACATAACTCAACACAAATGTACAAAGAAATGAATGCAAAAGAAAAATATTATTATCAATTTACTAATATTGTCACTACTGAGCAATATGATGAGTAAAGTTGATTCAATTAAAAGTGCCTGTAATATCAGTAAAATACAGTGAAATAAATTACCCATGCTACATTATACGAGCTCTCTCTCTTTGACTCTTGTTATATGCACCTTTCTGACCACAGCTGACTAGGCGGAGACTAATATTGACTTTCTGGATCCATCTGGTAATACACCTGCTCTGCCTTTAGGGATGAACAGCACAGCTCACTTATTCAGGTTGAATGAACCTCTGACCTCAAGCTAAAAAAAAACCTAAGACTCAGTACATTCACAAATAAAGTATAAGATCTATCTGACACTGTGCCTTCCATCCTAGCAATACAACTAAGGAGTTTTATTATTACTTTATTAATCTCAAACTGATCGAAAAGCAGCCTTGAACTTCTGAGACAGCTGGGCTACCTGACGTTAAGCTCAGACATTTCCATAAACCTCAGTTACTCCCTGGCTGGCTCAGCAGCAGCTACAGGTGTTAACTACATCTTGAAGACGCTAACCACACTGATCTCAAAAAAGCTCCGGCCACAGCATGTCACACGTATTATCATACGCTGAATAAAACAATCCCCTGAGCATCACCGGCTACAGATGCACACATCCCTGCTGGTTATGCTGAGAGCTGTGCCTCAATGATCTGAACATGTCCCTTTAAATTAACTGGAAGTAGGTCAAATGCCCAGTTAAAGTCAAGGAGAGGCTGCCAGTGGTAAGTGCTCCAAGTCATAACTGTTTGTTGCCATTTGTTATTTTAATCAATTGGATTCATTAATTCATTTAGTTTATAAAATATATTTTGACAAACTCCCATTTTAGGTTACTATAGCCAGCAGTTATTTATCTAAAAGCATATGAAAATGGAGAAATGGAAACATCTCTGCATGTCATTGGTTATTTTTGTGTCCACTGAGCAAAGCTCTCTATAATAAAGCCAACTCCCACTCACTTCTGGCTGAGTGACTACACTGATGGATGGATGGATCACTGACTGTAATCCACCATATAAAAAGACATTTCAGTCAACCACAGTGTGGGATGCAAATAGATCTTACTGGTTCTTATCAGTCTATGGAAATTGCATGTGCAGTCATTTTTATAGCACAGACAATCAAATAAGGTGTGTTTGTAACATATTTCTTTTGGAAAGAGGGAGGGGGGGGGGCAACGGGGGGTTCTCAGTTTTCTGCATTTTACAACACAAAACCTCCTTTTCAGCTTTAACAATGCTAAATCATCGTCATCCTCGAATCTCTCATTTCCTCACTCTCCCATCCTCAATCTTGTCTTCTTTGATCAGCGTTACCGACTCTCTTCTGAGCCGATTACTGCTCTCATCCTCTGTGCCACAGCACACCCCTGACACTTTTCCTTAAATAAAGCCACCAGTGACTGTATGGCTGCAAATGTTTAGTATATTGACACACGTAATATCTGTGCACTTAAAATAAAAAAATAACCATCATTTAAATTTGTTGGTATGTTTGTAGTGGAGTGATTCAATTCACTTTCAGAGCTGCTTGGCCATAGCCATATTATCCCTCCTTGCTCAAATCCACCCACTCACTGCTGCCAGGCTTTTGCCATCTCTGTGGCTGAGATGGAAAAGATGCAACTAACTAGAGCCAACTGTGCTATATTAATAGTTGCAGCAGCACCCTTATCACCATAGAAGACTCAAAAAGGTGAAATGGCTAGTGTAGTGTACTGTACACACTACTTTCTCTTTGCTCTTCATACACTCTGGAGCTCTACATACACTGATCTTATAAATACAGCAAACAATAATGATATTCTGAAAAATATAACACAACATGCTTCACTATATGAAAAGCAGCAGCTTGTATTAATAAGGCCAACATCACTGACCTCAGATGAGACACTATCAACACAACATAAAATTAAATGTGCTGTGTCCAAGTGTGTGTGTGTGTGTGTGTGTGTGTGTGTGTGTGTGTGTGTGTGTGTGTGTGTGTGTGTGTGTGTGCGTGCGTGTGTGTGTGTGTGTGTGTGTGTGCATTCATGTTTGTGAGTTTGGCTATGTGCCAGCACTTAGTGGATTAAGAGAGATCTCTATAAATGGATCAAAAGAGAAGGGAAGCAAACATCAGAAAACATATAAGTGGTATTAGTCTAAGGCGAAAAAACATTCAGTCAGTGGCAATAAGTTGTGAGATAGGCTATCTGGTGAAGGGTTTACACAGCAACTAAAATAGGCTTTGATGTTGCTTTTCTGTGACTATGTGATGAATTTGCAGTGCAACAATGAAGGGAGAGCCTAAAATGTTTTCCCTGCAGCAGCTCAGGTTGTTCATAGGCCATGAGGACACACAGATCTGCACAAAACATAGTGGTATATGCCTGACAGCACAGTCAAAGAAGTGATGTGACTACGTGAAGTGGCAAGTCATGGAAGTGCGTGGATCAATATACAGGTCACTGTGTCTCACATTTCTGCCTTCAACACATTTTCTGAACATATAACAAATAAATGTCAACAAATAGGGTGGGGTCCTTGTTAAAATAGGCCAGTTAGGTACTGTATCTGAACACAAATCAACCTGCATGAATCTGAAACCTGCTTGTTCGCATTATGCATACCAGTTTTATGCCATTCAATATGTACGTTTGGTAAAATTATAATGGAAAAGACTCAACTCTTGTTTCACTACAGCATGCACTACTGTTTCTACTAAAGGATCAAATAATATGGGTCAATATCACATTTCCATATACAAGCATGATAAGCTGTATGAGCTGAACTCGTAACAAAAACACAGCTTACTGGCCAAACAGCTGCATAGCTCAAGGCAGAGACAACATGAACAGTGCTACCATTAAAGCTGCTGTGCTTTCCTGCAGAAACTATGCTTTATAACATGTTCCCATTATGATGTAATTTTGTATTTGTCTTCATAAACAATTTTGTTTCACCTCTCTTAACCAATTAATTCGTTTTTTCAACTATATACACTACCAGAGTAGTTTGACTCGTATTGTACATATTTCAGATAAACATGCATATGCTGTGTTGTAGTGTGTTGTCGTCACCTACCTATGCTCTGGGTGACTGTCCTTAGTCTTTCCAGCAGCTCCCCCAGGGCCATCTCCTCTGTCTTCATCCACAAGATCATCCTCCACAGGGACAGCGGAAGACCAGCTGCCCAGCCAAAATACACTTTTGCAGGAAGAAGAGACAGCTTGCCTGCTTTTTCTTGAACAGTGCCTCGGAGAGTGGATTATATGGTGAAGGGGGCGGAAGAGGGGGACTGTGGCAGTGGCAAGCCCAGCAGAGCAGAAGGGAAGAGGAGGATGCAGCAGCGTAAACCAGCTCAGGATGTGACTGCCTGGATGCTGTCTTGTGCAACACACGGAGGCTGAGGGAAACAGAAAAATGAGAGAAGTGGGGGTGTGAGTCTCGGCAGCGCTGGAATGCTTGTGAGAAATGGATGCTTTCGAGGATGGAGAGGATGCTGCTCTGGAGACGGATGAGGGGATGATGCTGAAGCTGCTGCGACTCTGCCAGCCCCAGCCGCAGTGACAAGACCTCCGCAGAGGGATGCAGAGCAAAAGACGCCGGCGGTGGAGATGGGGAGGAGGTGGAGCAGGAGGCAGCCTCATTCACACATGCAAGCGTCAGCCTCAGCACACATGATGGTGCAAACCTGTGCAGACCTGGCAGACAGAGAGGGGGAGGGGAACTGAAGGTCAGCGTTGCAGTTTCACGCAGACAGCTGATCCAATAGTGACATCCAGTGTGCATAAAAGGCATAACAGCGGTGTCATGAGACATTCCCAGTTGCAGGGATATCCACATTATATATAGAGCAATAGCACTATATGGCAACACTTGGTTATGACAAAAAATGTTTGAGTGCTTTACAAACGGATCAATTCTTGTGGCATGTCTACTAAATTGCAATAATTGGGTCATTTTAGGGAGGATGGTAGAAGACAGACTTGAAGGAGACTTAAGCAACTGAAAACAAGGTGATTTATAAAAAATCATGTGTAACTCCAAAACAAATGAAGGATAAATGGAGGCAAACCCATTTTAAATGTTCCTCACCATATCTCAAGAAACAGTCATTACAAATCAACTGAATACTAATTGACATAAAACTTAACCATTGCAATCTCCCAAATCTCAGTTTACAGTGTTTTGTTGCCTGTGTCTTTGAACTTTTTACTATTGTTTGACACCATGTGCCTTTCCTACTTTGTCTTTTTAAATATAATTCATGCCTCATTTCATAGCTAAATTAAATTAAGGGAGAAAATTCCAGTTTTGCATTTATTGTCACAAACCTGTTAGGTATTTTGTAGACTCACAAAATGAAAACGAAGGCAGAACAAAGATGAAAGTGAGGTTTTACTTGGTTTAATTTCCAATTTCCATGGGTGAATGAAGGACTGATGGAGATTGATTGAGGACTAGATACTGATGACCAGGCGAGGATTGACAGGGTCTGAAATGACAGCATAGGTTAGAACCGGCAGGCACGGATAATGGTAAAAAAAAAACCCAAAAACAACAAACAAACAAAAACAGAAATAATATTGTGACGTTCTAGCTGTGACATTCATGATAAATTATTTAAAAAAAGAAAACAAATGTTTTCACTCTTTCTTTATTACAAGCAGAATGACATTACAGTGCTTTGCCCTCATTTTGCTACAGACAGGCTGGCAAAAAAGTCAACAAGTGAACTTTTAAAATCTTTATCCAAATAAATTTCTCAAAACCTTCTAAGTAATACAAACAGTGCTGTACTGAAGGTATGATATGAAGCGTGCTGCTCAGAGCACACAAGTCGACATTTCAGACCTTTGCCAAGCTCAGGAGTGACAGGATGAGCCCCTGTTGTGCTGATGGACTTAGAAAAGCAGTTTGACATTCTGATCAGCAGTAGAAGGCTGGTGCGATAAACCCATTTGAGACAGAGGCTGACACCTACCAACAGTTCATTCCTAGTCAAGTTATTTGGTCACTTTTTTTTTTTTGTCACCCACTACAATCTTCGTAGAAAAATAACTTGTGTGGAAGAGTGAACACTTATAAACCCCAGTTGACAGACAATAGACCTTGTTTTAGGGGAAAACGTATCTGTTGTAGAACAAAGTGCAGTGTGTAGACCTATTGGTACATCTCTAATGACCTCATATAATGTATATGCTGCTCTCATTTTGGTTACAAACTTGAACACACATTCTAACAGAGTTAAAATATAGTCTTCTCTCTGTGATACAAAAGTAGCAAAAGAAATATTCACAAAATATACCAATGGACAACACAAAAATGACAAGTAGTGAAAAATTGAGCTGTGGAGGACTCAAATTGTGTTTGAAAAATGACAGTCTTTAAATAAAAAAAATACCCATCACATCATGAAAGTATAAATACAGTATTATTGTGGTAGGATTGGTATGTGACACTTAGAATATGTCTGAATACAGTATGGCAACAGCAGATTGGGGTGGGAAACTGCACAACAAGCACCAAAGTCCTTTCTTTAGAATCACTGAGGACAGGAGGTTGAGCCCCCAAGTCAAAACACTGACACAGAGGCTTGTGGAGTGAAAACTGAATGAAACAAATCCCGAACTTCACACAAACTGATACATCATCTGTGCCCCAGGAAAGAAAAAAGTACGCCTGTTATTAAATCTATACCTGTTGGCCGATGGTGATGTGTATGAAAATAAACTGTAGAAACATACAAAAATGGTTCAATCTGACATTCAAGTCTTCCCAAGTCACTCACTGTGTAACGCAATGGATATGCTTTGGACACAGAGGACTTCAGATGTTAGAAATGCAGAAAAGAGATTCATCCATAATGAGCTACAATCGTCAGCTGGAGGACATGATGGACAAATCAGTTCAACATTCTATTGGTTTGATTGTGACATCGCCGATTCAAGTCTCCCTCCTACTTATAACAGACTACGACGCCCCGTCTCACTACAATATATACCAAAAATTTAAATTACATCCATACATCAACAGTGACTGCCATCAATCATTTTGTAATAATACAGGAAAAACTCATGAAATAATGCAACACAGAGAAAACCCCCTTATAATTTTGACAACATGACATTAGCATTCTTACATTAACTTTTGCATAACACAGTGCATGGCAGAAAACACACAAGCACAATGCAACGGTGAGGAATAGCAAGTCATTTAGGACATCCATAAATAAAGACCCCATCAGTCCCGGGCTGCGGGGCACTGTACTCCCATGAGCCACCTCCAGTGCCTGCAACTTCACAATGCTGTTGTTACCCTACATGACCACATGGAGGCAGGAGTGGGTACAGTATGCTCATTGTTAGGAGAAAGAAAAGGTGTCATGATATGGTTTGTGATGAATGATGTCTGGGACGAAGGAGGATAAGGAACAACCGACAGAACAGATCAGCATGCAGCAGAGAGATTCAACATGCTACACTGGAAGATAAGAAGGAAAACAAAGATCGACACGATCCAGGTGGAGAAAGAGGAGTAATAGACACACTGTAACAGACACAAATGCCCTCCGAACCCCCCAAACACGTTTACACTGACCTACAAATATAATCCACTGAAAATGGGTATCTATGAATTAAGGCAGGGTGGCTAGAATACTGCACATCCCTCTTCAGATTTTCCCCAGTTTCACTCCTTCCGCTGATGGGTGTGGGTGTGTGTGTAAGGCTTCGTAATACACCACTTCTGCTTTTACACTTTTACACTTTGGCTCCTAGCCTGCTGCTGTGTGGTTACCTGTAAGGCAAAGGTGTGTCACATACAAACATACAGTACAGGCATATTCATGCATGCAAGCACCCATACACACATGCACACGCACGCACACCTAAAGGGCTAAGCTTGACGGCTGCCCTTACTTGGCCAGACCACATACTGTACATAAATGTTTTTTAACAAACATTTACAAAGAAGCAAAAAGGACACGAAAGTGGAGAAACAGGCAAGAATGTGACTGAAAATGACAACATGGACTACAAAAAGTCCAGACTGTTGAATGAAACAGTTCCACAGTACATTAAACAATGCACCTTTGCACATGGTTCCCCTTTTGTTCTTAGACTTTTTCAAGTAATCTTACAAAGAGCTTGGGTAAGAACTTTGATGAAACTAAGACAAGGACTGGGTCAGAACAAAAGAATGTTCCTAAAATATGAAAATGAGGAGTCAGGGCAATAATATCTAAAGGGTTTTCCACTCAGGAGTAGCCCAGAAAATGCACATGGTGAACTTGATGTGTATGAACATGTTGGTTTGTATTTTGCTGTATCCTAAATCCTTGATCCTTAAAATGCAGATCTTGGTTGCACATCTTGGGATCCACTGTGCGCATTAGCCCAGAAGCTTCACATAACAATTTCAGAGTCTTTGTTTGTGTTCACACGGAGGTCTCTGGCCCTGGAGCGTAGCAGGCAAATCCTGCCCCTGAAAGACGGAGCACGTAGGGGCTGAGAGAGCACAAGTCTGCCCCTCCCCCTTCGGCCAATTGGGCCAGGAGTTTTTGGGGAAGAGGTTCAGACCTGCGGAGCGACAGTGTCTCCACAGCGCCAAGGTGGAGGTGAGAGGATTCTGTACTCGTGCCTTTGATGGATCGACGAGAGGACAATGGAGTCAACTCAGTTACAACACCCCGCGCCAGCTTCTCACGATCCTACAGAAAGACAGAAGACACACCCATCATGAGACAATCCACAACAAAGCGGAAGATGATATAAAAAGAACAGCACCATGCAGATCAAATAACAGAACTTGTGAATTAGAATAGACGTGAGGAGGTTTGATGCATAAGTCAAACAGCAGGGCTATGTTCAGAAGGTTTAATACATTTGTTTTAGAAACCCAGATGTAAAGTTTTTATGATTATGTCATCATGGACCTTTGGATCAAATTACTGAAAAACTCCATTAAGCGTGGATACTAGACAAAATGTATCAATAATCATAAAATAAGAAGAAACCTTCTGAATATGACCTTTACAATGATAGTCATTTTAGATCAGGCACGCTCATGAAATGAAAACAAATAGCACACTTGCAATTCCATTTTCCAACACAGGACAGCAGCTCACTGTTCCTAGTACAAAATTACACTCTTCAAGCACACAGTTCATCATTTTGCTAATGCACCTGGGAAACCTGGATCAGTGTTGGACTAAGAATCCAGTGCGTGACTGTACCTAATAAATAATAACTTTGAAACTGAATGATAAATCTTTTTGAACTTCTAATGACCTGACAGTCATTTCTTGTTACACAACTAAACCTCTTTTCATCCTTTAGCGTCGGCCCTGTCATATCTATCTTACCGGACCAAAAAGGAGTCATGAACCTACTACTTGTTGGAGCCCACATGCGAGGGATTTTAAGTAGCCTGGGTCTAATAATGAGAGGATAAAAATTTCCCATTTGGCTGCTACCCAGATCAAGTTAATTCCCATCGCACATGCGGTGAGAAGCACAGTCCGCTTTGAAACCAGCACAGCAGAATTAATTGGAGATTGTGATTACTGAATGTAGGTTGGACAGAGGAAAATGTATCGTGCTTATGTCGGGCCAGTCCCCTCAAGCCTGAGCCATAGCCTGACAGCATGCCCCATGCAGTGCACAGCAGCAGGAAGCGTCATGGCAGCAGCATTAAGAACCCTATTCCCCACCGACGTCGTCCTCTGTGCCCTGTTACCATGGTGACCCTAGCCCACCTAGCGGGGTGTACTCTAGGGTTTGCTGAGCGGGGTGCTGTGGCTGTGTGACATCATGGAGTCATAGGTCCTAGCAGCTTTTTCTCCATTGTCTCCCTCACAGGTCCTATCAGGGTGGAGTGGGTCCCTCTCACTGCCTCCCCCTCCACCAGGAGGGCCAGGAGCCACACAGCCCTCCAGGGCCCCCGCTGTCCTTACCTTCTGTGGATGACGTTAAAGGAAAGGAGGTGATAATTGAATCTGTTCGGACCTTGTGTCTTGTAACCTGACATATCCAGCTTGCTTCCAGTTGAAACTGACTGCAGTTCATTACCCCATTTACACCTGGGATTAAAATAAGATCTGTATCTGGATAGGTTATCTGGACGAGGAAAAACACATTAATGCTGAGTGTAAATGCACTGTGGTCGGTGATCAGACTCGCATTGTGATTGGACCTAAGCAAGTGCAAATGCAATCTGCACAGCTTTCCTTCACACATTCATAGGAAATAAAAATAGGTCCAGTGGGTTGAAAGGACACCAAATTCTGCCTCTTCCTGCCAGTTAAAGCAAACCCAGTAAAATCAACAAGCAACAGCAGTAGGTTTGTGGCAGCAGTTTCCTTGGCCTGGGATGCAGCATGTTTGTTGACAAGTCTGTTAGCTCCACATAGTTTTGCATATCGAGATCCGATTATATTGCAGGCACAACTGACAAAAGAAGAACACCCTTTATTAGCAAGTGTAAATGCAAAGACACATAGGTCAGATGTTATTATCCAGGTAACGTATCCAGATACAGATCATATGTATCCAGGTGTAATGCATTTCAAAATGTGTTTCATGTGACCACTTTATATCAGATTTCGCTTGACAGCTCACATTTGATTTTGTGTATGAAAAACTGTGACCACTGCTCAACTGAAAAATTACAGAGAGGGCTGAGGTTTCTATTTGGTATCTTACTTAAATTTTGGAAAACATTGTCTGGGTTGTTTAGTTTAAAACCAGTTAACTGTAGTATATTGTGCTCTTCACACAACAAATTTCACAAGGCAGGCTTCCAGTGCAGTTAGGGACACATTTACATTCACATATGTCCTTGATCACCTCTGAATGCGACTTCAGTAGTCATATTCAGCTGTATTTATAATGGG
The DNA here is from genome assembly GCF_963691925.1 of Scomber scombrus. Taxonomy (NCBI): domain Eukaryota; kingdom Metazoa; phylum Chordata; class Actinopteri; order Scombriformes; family Scombridae; genus Scomber; species Scomber scombrus. The sequence continues at coordinate 10,414,762 of NC_084982.1, forward strand.
GCACATTTCATTGCTATCTGGGTTAATAGAGCCATGGACCTTTGGTAACATTAAACTAAGATTGCAAATGTTTTCTGTAAGTCAGATGCAGGTAATCTGATAGGCTAAAACCTAGTCTGGAATGGTTTAGTGATGACAATAAATATGAGACATTTGACTGGTGTTTCAGATGGAAGAACATATACAAATCCAATAGTTGTACTAACTCGTCCATCCACATACATACACATACAGTACCAAATAATCTTAAAATACATGACACGGTTGAAACACAAAAGACATGACACATGCAGATTATACATTGTATAAATGGTAAATTAAAAAGGGACACCAAACACATACAATGTACACTGTAAAGGGCAGGAAATAGGTTTTGGAAGAGGACAGTTTAACTTGGCTTGCAAATCGGACACTGAGGCTTCAGTAGCACCCTAGTAGTTAGTTTAACATTGAGGTGTGGGGACAGTGATTACGTGGTTTAGACTGGGACATGCCATCATGCATACAGAGATGAGGGCTTAAAAGAGTCACCTCCTCTTCCTGCTCCTTTCTCGTCTGTTTGGACCAATCAGAAACTCATTCTGCTGGAGGACTGAGATAGCATGAAGATGGTGGACGGCTCCACAGTAAGGCACGGGCGAGTGGACTGCAGTTACCATGAAAGAGTGAGCGAGCGCAGAGGGCAGAGTCACAGGCACACAGGATCGGTGAGGTGAAGAGATGAGAGGAGTGTGTGGACAGTAATCAAGTGGTAGAGTGAAAGAAGTAGAAGAAGGAGGTTGGATGTAGTTAGAATAGGCATTAGGGTGAATGAAAGGAGAAGGGAGAACGGAACGATGGTGGATGGTGTGAATTTTAAATGTGGTGGTCCATTAAGGTGCAGTGAGAGGGGAGAAAAGAGAAGAAAAAAGCACAGCAGGAAGAAATCTGTCAGACCTTTCATTCATTTTTCCATTCATGGTGCAGCTTGTTTCACAGGAAAGTGAGGATAAGCCACAGGGAACAGGAAGTAATTCTAAATCATGCTGTTGCTCAAAGCTATTAAGGACCCTAATGGTCTTTCTGGATGATTAATAGAGTGAAATACATTTACTGCTTCCTTTCTCAGGTTATTTCAGTTGTGATCTGAAATGTACTGCTAAAGGGGTAATATAATATTTTTTAAAATGGGAAAGCATTAGTGATTGGTTAATTGCTATAGCAAAGTATATAGTGAACACCATCAGAAGTCATTACAGGAATATAATCTAAAGCCTCACTTGGGAACAAGACAAACTTGTAAAGCTTTAGTTTCACTGTAGAGATGGTGATGAGATCCTACCTGTGCACGTTCGGTAGCTGTCGGACACATGGTCCTGCAGAGGACCTTCTTTATGACATCTGGAAGCAAGCTGACTGTAATAAGCAGGATGATGCTGAGCCAGGCCGGACCACTGGACAGCATCTGCATGAACACGTAGTACATCCTCTGGTAGTTGAGGAAGGGCCTATGCAAAAGGAAAGACAAAGGAGTCAGTTTTCCAGAAATGTATAAATCTAAAATGATATAAGGTTAAAGGTGCTAGAAAAAAACAAATCATATTATACCAAATGATGCCTCCCCAGAGAAGAGAGAAAATAACATAGAAAAGTAGAGATCCCCAGATGACAAAGTGATTGATCCAGGTCCAGTGGTGTGTGTCCAAGGCAAGCTGAAACAGAATACATACATAGTAAACACTCGACCAGTCAATGAAGTCAATAACTTGCCTTTAGGCTTTACTGTTGTGCAAACAGAGCAGTCGATCATTTATGTAACATGCTAGTTGACATGTGCTTGTCCACACATACCATCAGGCACATGTGCAATGGTAATAAACTTACTCTAATTGGAAGGATTATGTAATACAGTAGTCATGGATGTTTTATTTTTGCCTACTACATTTCAGCACGCTCACACAGATATTTGCGCACACATGCTCACAAACCTTGAGTGTAACGGTGAACACCAGGACAGTGAAGACCAGAGTCCCGAAGGTCCAGTTCCCAAACATCTGCAGGGGAAAAGAGGAAAAGGTTAGCAGCCACATCAGTCACATAGCCTTATCACCTGAACCCAGGGGTTAGTGAACATCCTACGATGAGCACAGAGGACTGGATAGAGGGGGAGACAGACACCTTCACATCTGACTGGAAAATAGATTTCTTTGCAACTTTCTTTTAAGGTTTGGTGGCAGCAACTGGGAATATTTTCACTTCAATTCTTAGCATCCACATCTTTCTACCCTCTGAAATCCTAGAAAGGTTTAAGCAGACATCAGGAGTGAACAGATGGAATGAGAGTCAGGCGGAGGGTGGAGGCAGAGAAATATCAAGACAAAGAAACTGGGGAATTTATGTAATAACTGCAGCTGGTTGTTGGTACCAGTGCTTTTATCTTTCCTTCCCATCCATTCATTAATCCTTTCCTTTTTGAATGGGGAAAATTTCCTTTTCTTTCTTTTTTTTTTTTTTAAACAGTACAAAAAGTTTACAGGACAAAAACAATCCAGCCACCTTCTGAATACTGGAGCAGTGAAATTAAAAACCAACCCACCCCAAGTATTACTACCACAAACACATGGACAAACAAATGCACACACACACAAATGCAAAAAACACATTAGACAGAAAAACAGACAGATGTTGGATCATTATCTATACTAGTATTACTCTAATTACTACTACAACAAAAACACAGGGATAATGTGAGGGAGCTTTTAAGGTTTCTACTATGTCAGTGGAATTATTAAGATCAGGTACTGTGCAGGATTCAGGGCTTTACAGAGATTAGGGGCTATAATGGAGCACTAGAAAACTACACATTCAAATGAAAATGCATGGATGATGTAAAGTAAGAAAGGATGGAACCGGATGAAACGGTCAAACTGAAAGCTTAAACGGTACGACAGGAACTAAAAGAGCGTGAAAGACAGAGAGAGCTGACAGGGAGGGAGACAGGCTTACCATCTGTGTGTTGGTGGTCATAAGCTGAGGAGGAAGAAGAAGAAAAAGAAGAAGAAGAGGAGCAAAATAAAGAGAGAGGAAGCAGAGAGAAGGAGGGGGAAGAAAAGAGAAAAGAATCAGGACAAAGGGAAAAATGAATATCAGGATGTTTCAACTTAAAAAACAGGACCAAAGGCAATCAAAAACAGTTGACATGATACAAATTAACAATACAGAGAAAGATGCTATTGCGTTGTCGATATGAATGGAAATCTAATGTTGCTGACCTATAGGGGGCCTGAGGAAGAAACCTTACTTTTACAGATTTATTTATATAACAAAACATGAACACAAACTTATTGTCTACTTTCTCATGAGAATCCAATGGAGATGAATGAGTGTTCATAAAGGCAGGACTTCATAATCCTCTTCTAATTTCCCTAAAGGACACTGAACACCTCACAAAGTGGCCAAACTGTCCTATTCCCACTCCATTTACAAAATTAAAGAACTCTGTTATCGCACACACACACAGGCTTACCTGGCCATTGCTGGTGAAGGTGGTGTTGTCAAACAGGAAGTAGGCACCAAAGAAGAAGATAACAGCGTCAAACACACCCAGGCATGTCCAGTAGAGGAAGACAGGCCATCGGAGGAGGGAGTTCTTTGCGATGTCCCTGAGAGAGACAAGCAAGAGGAAAAAACCAAAGCACATTGTATCAAAACAGTCAAAAACAATACACAAATAAGAATATTTCAATCAATAAAAATGGTTTTGTTACTAAATCTCTGCTATAGATCAGCACTTTCTGGTGATCAGACATTTTCTCTAACCTCACCTGTACAAGGTGGGATCCCTCTTGAGTGTCTCCATGGTGACGTGCTGTTCAACCAGGCTGTAGAGGAGTATGGGGAGTGAGGTGAAGCTGATGTTGTACAATGTCAAATAGGCTGTGTCGTACAGAGGCTACAGAGGGAAAAAACAAAAAAGACATCTTTCAGGAAATCTCAATATTCAAAGCAACATTAACTGATTTTGTTAGGCACGATGGAAAGGGCGGAAAACATCTGCCAATATACAATTGCCATGGCAAACATGTTCGTAACTTTGCACTATCCCAACTCCCACTACTAAATTACTACCTAATATTTTTTGCACTATAACTTGCATATGACATTTCTTTTTGCCCTAACCCTCATGGTAAATGGACTGTACTTACATATAGCGCTTTTCTAGATGTATGACCACTCAAAGCGCCTTTACACTACGACAGGGGCTACCACGCAGGGTGCCAACCTGCTCATCAGATGGAAGCTAACCATTTACACACTCATACACCGTTGGCGCAGCCACGGGAGCAATCTGGGGTTATGTATCTTGCCCAAGGACACATCGACATGTGGACTGGAGGAGCCAGGAATCGAACTGCCAATCTTCCAATTGGTGGACGACTGCTCTACCTCCTGAGCCACAGCCCTTGTGCATTTACAAAAAAACCATAAGTACAGCTGCAGTGGTCAAACATTTCATTTAATTACAAAATTATTTTACAGCTTGGTCTTAAGCTTAATATTCTGTCTTCTGGTGCAAACTTGGAAAATAAAGTGTGCTACATAAAATGCTCTTTTCCTGAAGCACAATTCAAGATTTTCATTAAAAAAAACTTGAATTGTTGCAATTGTTTGTAATACATCACCTGAACAGAGCTTCATTCACCATTCTCTTGTTTTACTTCCATGGGTATTTGGTCCTTATCTATTAATTCAATTCCTGGACTGTTGGGAATTATGAGTTTGTAAGTAATCCATATGCAATGAAATACCTCCATTAAAACTGTATTTCACAGTCCATAACCTCTTGTTAAATTTAGTTAGCCTTTTCCTAAATTCTATCTTCAGCCCTTCCCTCAGGTTTTTGTTTTTAGGTCTTAGAATTTTTTCCTCTGCTGTTCTTAAATTGTCCCAAAAAATCTGCTTATCTCAATTCTAGTTGGGTTTGTAAACAAAATATCGTCTTACTTGAACCTTTAACATCAGTTAGGAGTGGTCAGGTAATTTACATCTATCTCTCAGTAAAGAGAGGCCCTCTGCCCCTCATCTCTCAATTAACTCATTTAGGGTGAAAACATAGAACCTAACACAATTATGTGAGCCTTCAATTGGAACACTAATATTGTGTACTACCGCTTTTGTTTCAACTAAAACTGAAGTGAAATTCTTCTTGCCCAAAGGTATTCTACCATTGAGCGCACAACATTTTACATCTCTCGAAAACTCAATGAATATTTCCTTATAGTTATTAACAGTGCTGTCTAAATTTAATCCACATCACTTATGAAATCGTCATGACTACTAATTTGACTATTGAGATCCCCACACACATAAACAGCATCCACACCAGACAGTCGTCAAAAACAAAACTTTTTGTGGATCCCCCTGGAGATAAATAGCAGAAAATAACAAAAAAAGTAAGCAGAAGTTCCAGACAGTCCAACCGTTTCTGTTTCAACACACTAATGTGAGATTGTCAGTATTGAACACAGTAAGACTGTCAAAATTTGTGGGTTAAGCAGTAAATCAGTTCTCCAGATTCTCTCTCTCCTCGACCCACGGCTCCTTGTTCAACAGCTGCCTCCGTTCACTGGTTCCAGCTGATCACACCTCAACAGCACATATTTTCCAAACGAGGGCTCACTGCGAAGAGCTCTAAAGTTCAAGTTGATCAGCTGCTTCACGTGTGACTTTGCAAACTGGATGAAATTGTGATCAGATCTTTTATTATCCCTCAAACTCGTGCTTACGACGAAGCACAGCCACTTTATCTCGAAGGGTAAAGAGCTCCACCTTGATTATACCTGGCCCACTTCCTCTTAGCCTCATCTGCTCCACATTAACAATCTCTGACAAAGGATCACAATGTAACCCCTCAGATAGATTTTTCCAAGGGATTTTCCCTTCAACAAATTAAAGGCCCACAATATTGGCCCATGAGATTGGAATTTGAAAGCTGGGCACTTTGCTTCATTCAGTTTCACCTCCATCATATCCTTTATAGTAGAAACCTGTCCAATATCCAAATCAAGGTTATCTTGAATTTGCCTTACTTTATTATCCATCTCAGCTTTCAGCTACTCTTGGCTTTCAGCAATAAGTTGTTCAGGATGTTCCACTTTACAGTCCAAAAGTTTTTCGGGGGAGGTATGCACCTCAATCTGTAATTTGAGTGAGGCACCGCAGTGATTTGACCTGAGCTCCACCAAGATAGTGTTCATGTCACTGTTTTCAGCTTCTTTCTTCTCCTTTTGCTGCATGGAGTGGTCACCTTTATCAGCCATATTGTATACAAATTTTAGTGCTGATTTTAGTACAGAATTATATGGTATTGTATTGATTGATTTACTTTTTTCTCTGAGCTTACAAACAACTTTTTTTCAAACACTTTCTTTCACACAGTTATCCTTGAATATATCATTTATTTAAAAAAATGTCTACTGCTACTTTTATATACTTTGTTCTATTCATTGTCATACTAATTGTTCTGTTCTTTTCCAATTAAAAATATTTGTAAATGCATTGTCTAAGGTTAGCTCTTAGCATAGAGGAAACTACAACTAAATTTCATTGTGCAAACCTGCATTGTATAATGACAATTAAAATTAACCTTGAAACAACATGGAGCAACATTAGCATTCATTGTATTGAGTTGTATTTGTGGCCACCTAACAAAGTCAAGTGTAATAATCACTCTCCTTTTTGCCCTGCTTGCTTCTGTTTGAATCTGTTTTTTCAGCTCATTGATGTTCATCTGTGTTCACCAGCTATTGCTGCTACTTGAAAGCTCGAAAAAAAACACCTAAAAGGCTGTTTCAAAAGTTAAAAATACTTTCACATTAATTTCAATATAAAGCTAGTTTAATGCATAACACTGAGTACAGTAAGTAAGTAATCACAATATACAGTACCAGGTAAAAGTATGGACACACTTTCCCATTGAAGTTAATGTTATAGTATTAGATATTTACCTGCTGGGAGAACCCACAGAAGAACTGATACAGGAATTGAGGAAAGATGAAGCATACATTCTGGAAAGATTTAAAAAGGAGAAAAAAAACAACAAATGCAAAAAGTGTTAAGCTTATGACAAGTACACTTGAAGAGATTTGAAGAATCTAAAAATGCTACTACGTACACATTTCTGTTTATGCAGAGATTGTGAGCTATAAGCTTACTGAGTGGGCCGTAAAAATCTAGCCTGCCAAAACGAAAAAAAAAAATCAGTTGGCAGGGCACCGCTTGCTGTGAAAGCCGCCCACATTGATCATCGTATCCATGAATCCAGGAGAGAATGTTGCACAAGGGATTCATGAATCCGGTAATCTGTCAGAGTAGCTCTACAATCTGCTTCTTTGTAACTCAGTGTTTCACTGGGAATGACGATAAAGTGATTAAAACAAGCGAGCCAGTGGAGTACACAAGGCATTAGTCAAGTACCTTGTAGAAGAAGTACTGTACGAGTTCAGCAATTCGGATGTAGTAGTAATGGCCATGAACAAGTAGCATCTTCTTAAGGTGTTTGAACTTCGGGATGGCATAGTCACTGTTCCTTGCTGCCTGACGGCCCTCTTTACCCATTATTCCTGACGGGACAAAAAAAGGTCAGTTACATAAAATGTGATGCGGAGAAAAAGCTAAGTGTAACATGAGTAAGTGGACTTCACCAATCCAAAAATAGAGACGACATCACAGCTGAACAATACATTTTTGTTTTCATAATTTCAAGGGAGGTTTGCTGTTCAAAATGTACAATCAAATTTACTGTTGCTTTCATTTTTGATAATAAACACTCAACTAATTTCAAATATCCTGTCTAGGCTCTCTAATGTTACGTGTTTGTGTAAAAAAACAAAATAACATATTGGTTCAGATGTTCATCAGATTTGATTGACTTTCAAATAGAAAAATAAAAAGGCTTAAAAAATCCACTCAAAACGGTATATTTCACATCTTCATTTATCATTTAGAAAAACAGCCACTAATTACAGTAGTGAAATGAGCTCACCAATGCCCACATGTGCTTCTAAGATCATGCTGACATCATTGGCTCCATCACCGATAGCGAGGGTTATAGGGTGCTCCTTAGAAGCTTTGATTAGCTTCACAATCTGTGGAAACAGAAGATAATCCCCCTTCAGTCAGTATCACTGGGCCTGCTATATACATTTATTTGCTTAAGTATTTGCAGGAATCTCACCTGTGCTTTCTGCAGCGGTGCCATGCGACAGCAAAGCACAGCACTACAGTTGCGACAGATATCTAAGAAGATCTCTCGGTAGTTGCCGACACCCTCCTGGTTGGCCTTTAGTACTGCAGATAAAGTGGCCCCGTCGATGATCAGACCAAAGTCAAGACAGTCCACTGACAAACTGGAACAAAATATCACAGAACAATCAACAGAGAACTTTTCACTCAAACAAACATAGACCAGCATGCAGCCTTGAAATTATACTAATTTCATTAGAGACATGCACAGATAAAATGTGAATACAGAGCATTTCCCATGCAGATAGTGTAGGTGTGCAGTACATAATGTAGATGAAGCACTATGTCATACCCAGAAATAGAGCGTTGTCTGAGAACAGTTCTGTTTAGTTCAAACAGAACGTCGTGTAGACTCTGCTCTTCTGTGCGTTTCTTGGTCAGCTCCAGAATCTGGGTGCTACGACGGAACAGCTTGCTGGCGTAGCAGGTAGCTGCTGCCGTCTCCATCTTGTCGCCCGTCAGCACCCAAACTTTCATCCCGGCCTTGTGCAGTGACTCAATGGTGTCTGCAGCTTTGTCCTGGAGCCTGCGCATCAATAAGTCAATACCTGTTTCAGCCTCCAGTGGGGTAGGTTAAAGCATCCATCAAAACTTCAATCAATCAATTACCAACTGGAGATAACTTATCAATGCATGACCACCCACTGTCCCACACCATCACCAGTTCATCTATTAGGAAGTCAAACTGTCAGGGAGCTGATCGATCAGATAGAAAAAACTGCCTCTGCAGGTCAATACTGAAGTCTGGTACATCTTAAATTATAAAAGAACAGAAAATAAAACGGGCACAAGTAGCACGGTACATTAGTAGTAAGTCACCTATCAGGGCTCGAAGTGAATCTTTTTTTGCCCTCATGAGTCGTGATAATACTTTGAAACCAGCTTCATGACTCATTAATCTTCCCTTCTGTCCCACTGCTGCAGCACTGTTTTTAAATCTTCCCCTTCCTCTCTCTCTCTCTCCTTTCATGGCGACCAACCTGTCCTCCACTGCCGTAGCACCCAAGAGCACAAAGTCCCTTTCGATGATGTCATAGGCCTGAGCCAGCCTCTGCTCCCTGTCCTGCAGGGCCAGTTTGGCGTTGTTTAGGTGATGACACGCCTCCGCGTATTCAGAGTCCGACAGTCTTTTATAGGCGACGCAGAGAGTCCGCAGCCCCTCCTGGTGTCACAGTGAAGAAAGAGTGATGGAGGGGATACATTAGCTGTGAATTTATTATGAAGCCATGTTTCACATAATGTGAGTTACTTAAAAACTGAATCACAAGGGCATTGGAAGAATAATATCCCAATGATGACATTTTGTGTTATAAAAATTCTGTGACTTTTTTGTATTCTGTTGAATTTTACTGTTGACAGACTGGAGCAGCCACTTAAAAGAATAGTTTGACATTTTAGGAAATACAGATCGTGTTGTAAGTGTTGTCTTTTCTTGGTTCTAAATTACAGTAAAATGATATCATTTTCTGAACTTGTCAGACTCTTCTTCTATTACTTGCCTTTACACACTTACTCATTATATCCACATTACTGATGATTATTTATCAAAAATCTCATTGTGTACATATTATGTGAAAGCACCAATGGTATTTGGTCAATATTATCATGATATTTGATTTTCACCATATCATCCAGCCCAATCTGAAGGATACATAAATACTTTAATTTAGGAAAAACATCACTGAATAATATTCATGCAGATCCTGGCCCTGTGTATTTGCAAACCTATCATAAAATAGTGGTTTAAATCCGGTTTATGTTATGTTTATGTTACTTACCACAGCATTCTGCTCCACTCGTGCTCTCACCTGCTCCACCTTCCCAGACACCACTCGAGGAAAAATGGATGAGTCTGCCCCCTTACAGAAGAGTAGGTATTCTCCTGAGACACACACATACACAAAAAAACATTTTAAACAAACAGCAGGTCAGGTGCTGCTATACAGATAAGAGCACTGATACACACATGGACTTCTGCATGTGAGTTTTTTCTTACCTGAGCTCGACTTGACAATGACGCTCATTCTCCTCCTTACAGAGTCAAAGTTCAGTACATGTAGCAGCTCAAACCTGAAGGAGAGACAGTGTTGGTGTAAAAACAGTTATTTTTCTTAGTTTTCTGATTGCTGTTGAGATTTTCATTCTCATTTCTTTGGTGGGTTTTTCCAACACAACATTAGTCCACTTCAGACCAACTCAATTATTGTCTTTTTTCAGTGAACGAAGGTCCTTTTCCTAGTTCATTGTTTTTTGGGAAGTACCCTCTCTACTTTCTGAGAAAAGTCTTAAAAGAGGGTATATCAAAAACAAGTATACCAGGGTGTGGGTGCACTTTTCATGGGTGCCTGTTTTTTCAAATGATGACTTCAAAAGAAGCTTTTAGAAATGTTTCACTGTAATGTCAACCGCCTCATGTTGTGTCATCAAATGCACTTCTACCTAAAAAGGACCCCAAGCTCTGTTTTCAGTTGCTGAAAATTGCAGATGAACTTTAACTTACTAGTAAGCAAACTGTAATTCATACAACACAAACTGAACATCTCAGATGGAGATTTTGACTTATGTAAGTTTAGATTGGTCTGGTGGTTTGTGTGGAGGTTGACAGCAATAAGAAATCACAGCTTTTGGTAACTTCTGTGGAGCATGAAACACAATCCGAGAGCGGTTTCCCTCCAGGCAGCTGATGTATGGTCTCGACTCCATTAGCTAAATTACTCCTATTCTATCTCCTGTGGTGTAACCACAAACACACAGTTAGCAGACCAACCTTTCAATCTCATCATCTTTGTTGAGGATCTCCATGTAGTTGTCTCTCAGTCTCAGATAGGTGTAACCCAACCTAGCACCAAAAAGGGGGAGAAAGGATTCATTAAAGTCTGACAGAAAGTATTCATATATATGTTACTGGAAAAACTACAGGTGTTCTGACACTTTTAAGGTAACATGACCACAGCTCACATGCTGCAGTATGTCACATCTGTGAAAGCAATACGTGAGAGCAACAGCCTGAGATGTGGCATATTGGACTGTGTGTGTTACGTGTCTAAGATCACGTTTAGACTGAAAATAGAACTGCGTTAAAAAAAAGAGGCAAAGGGCTCTGCATATATGTGAGCATGTTGTCTCAGATACTGGTGGGAAAACAAAATACAATCATGGGTATCTAGTTTCAGCACCACATTCCATCCATGAGATTATGTGACGGCAAAACACTGCACAGTGGTTCTTACAATTCTGGAAAGTTATCACCAGAGCCAGGCTGATATATGGCCAGTATTAGCTCATTGCATATATATCGGCATCAGTGTACATGTCAACAAAAACATATATTGGTGCCGGGTTCCCAGCTGTGCCAACGTAATGGCCTCATTTAAATCAATGAGGCTAAATTTTTCCCACAGTGATGTACAGAATCAGTTTCACTGCTGACTGCTATAACATGTTTTTCCCTCTGTTGGCTCTTTACTCTATGGCACCAGAAATGATCACGTGTTTCACTTGCTGAAGACTAAACTGAGGGCAAAAAGTCCCAGAAGTAAGTGAAGAGGGTTGCAAAACAAGCCTAACCGAGCATCACCGAGGAAAAAAAACAAATATCTTCTGGTGTGTGTGTGAATAAGAGATGTTGTGGGAGTCTGAGTATAAAAAAGGCTGCTACTCCTACGACATTCATCTGATGTGAATGTGAACACCCTCAAAATAAAGCTGAAAGTCTGCAGTGTCTGGGTTCAAAGCCAACATGCTGCAGTGCTGGAGTACAGAACCAATAAACAAATATATAGGTCATTGCCCACCTACAGAATTTTACTAATATAGTGTGTTTCGCTGCTTTTACCTTTTCATTCCTTCCACCAAAGCCACCTCATCTGGTGAGGAGGAGATGTAAAAGGAGGTGGGCTTGCCCTGGTGGATGCCCCTCTTAATGCCATCCACTGTCTCCTCCTCCTTCACCTGCACCGTGTGACACAGACACAGCGCCCGAAAAAACAGGTCCTCGTGTTCCTGCAGCCACAAAACCATGCATTATAATCCTATTTTACCAAAGCAACTGTCAAATCCATTTTAATAGCATTATAGAAATTAAATACAAAATTAAAATAACTTCTTTGGGGGATGGAATCCAGCTTTCCCATTTACATGCAGTAATCCTTAAGTTCCTTTAAACTTTTTGGATGACACTTTTGTAGTTCTTTACTACCGTATTTTTTATGTATTTACCTCTCTCTCTCTCTCTCTCTCTCTCTCTCTCTCTCTCTCTCTCTCTCTCTCTCTCTCTCTCTCTCTCTCTCTCTCTCTCTCTCTCTCTCTCTCTCTCTCTCTCTCTCTCTCTCTCTCTCTCTCTCTCTCTCTCTCTCTCTCTCTCTCTCTCTCTCTCTCTCTCTCTCTCTCTCTCTCTCTCTCTCTCTCTCTCTCTCTCTCTCTCTCTCTCTCTCTCTCTCTCATCATCATCATCATCATCATCTGTGGTGCTATTGCTGACTTGCCAATTTTTCTTCTATTAAATCTAAACATTGTTGGCAGAAATGAAAAGCTCATCACTTTTCTGTGGACCAGAGGACTTCTGGTTCCATGTAAGACAAAGCTAACACCAAGGGGTTTGAAAGAAATTGTCACAGTTTTCATGAACTGGATATAGGTTGTATCACTTTTGTGTAATATTTTCTGCTGTCTGAGAGAGTGGCAAGTTAATCTGTAAGTGTCGCTCACCCACACGTTTATCTCTTTATTAAAGAGTTTTCTTTCCTTTTGTCTCCACAATTAAACCAAAGCAGAGTAAGCACAGTCAAAAATCTTCAGGCGTGTCAAACACAAACACACAAACATACACACAGACTTACTCTTCTATATCCCCCAGGTGAGGAATCAATCATGTCTATACTGGAGGCAGCGCTGAGGATTTGGCCGTTGCAGATGGCATGCGGAATGTAGACGTTCCCATCGACACAACATTCAATAAACTCCATGTTATTCTCAGTCAGAGTGCCGGTCTTATCAGTGAACACATATTCCACCTGGGAGGAAGGGAAGAGGATGGGTAGGGTAAGGGCATGTTTATGAAGTTTAAATCCAGATACTGTATGCAAATATGCGTACGTGTGTGTGTGTGTGTACGTGTGTGTGTTTGTTTGTTTGTTTGTGTGTGTGTGTGTTCATGTACTTGTCCCAGTTCTTCATTCAGGTCGGAGGTGTTGACCTGTGCTCCCTCTCCCAACTCTTCATCAAACATCTCCTCATCCCAGGTGATGAAATAGGAGCCTAGAAATTTCTGCATCTCCACTGTCACGTACATAGACACTGGGATGATGTAATTGAACAAGACCATGAAGGCCAAGAAGTCTGTGAAAGCTCGGATCACCTGAAGGGAGAGTTAAGAGAGGCAACTGCTTTGATTACCAGCACCAGCAAAAAGTGAAGTTTTAGGAAATTGAGTTTATGACTTTGGGTAAAGAATCATTAGGTTAAGATTTGTTTTAAACGGACCACATGGCGCTGACGCTCAATCTCAGTCCTGTGGTTGTACCAGGGCTCGTCTCGGTCAGGAGACCACTGCCAAGCGTATTTCAGAACAGTGTTGATCACTGCTTTACTGATCAAGATGCACAGGTACACGATCAGAAAGGCATTCATAGACCTGCAGAGAGACAAAGAATTGGAGTAAAGGTCAGTACCAGTGAACACAAAGCACACCAATTCTCACAGAACAATTCTTGACAGACTGCAAATCTAAATGGAAGTCAGTCAAGAGGAGAGGGGGCATTAATCATACTTTTCTACAGCGGAGCGCTTCTGAGATTTAGACTGGTAATTAAGTGCCATCTTGGTCTCCATGCCAGTGTAGACTGCAACAGCTGAGGGAAGAGAAAACCCTGTGTTACTATAACAAAAAAATAAATCAGCCTTTACTCTTAACATTTAACAGACATTAAGCAGAGTGAGTACACATGATAATACCATAAATATGTTGTGTGTTCTTCAGTGTTGCTCCTCTGAGGAGCAAGTTCTCCGCCCCAAGTGGTCTGCAAGAATAAAAGAGAATCTTTTACTATGTTTATTTCATGGAATAGTTTGACATAATATAATAAAATAAGCTTTTCTGCAAGCGATATCATTCACTGTCAAGCTAGCCAACTTTTGAAGCTGGGATATGATTTGCTTAGCTTAGCATTAAGACTGGAAACAGGGGGAAACAACCAGACTGGCTCAGTCCAAAGGTAATAAAACCTGCCCGCCAGCCCTTCTGAATCTCTAAAGCTAAAACAACATTATATCTTGTTTGCTTCAGCTGTACAAAATTTGAAGTGTAAATATAAGCTTTAGAGGTGCTGTTGGCTAGTTGTTGTTTTTTTTATAACGTTGGAACGCAGCAGGCTAGCTGCTTCCAGTTTTGGTGCTAAGTTAACTAACTGGTTGTAGTGTCATATTTATCATAGATATAAGAGTGGTATCAATCTTGTCATTCAATTGTTGGCAAAAAAAACAAATATAACCATATTTCCCAAAATACCAAACTATTTCATAAAAAAACACATTTGAGACATCTGAATAACCCTAACCCTATAATCTGCCATTGTCCATTACAAATATACCTACATTATAAGAAAAGTATACATTATGCAAAAAACTGCACAAAAAGTATACCCACCTAGCCACAGGCTCTTCTTTGTCCTTGTAAATATTGATGCGTCCCACAAATCTGAGAAAACATCATAGCAAAGTCAAATCCAGACATAAAAATGAAGGAAGATAGAGAGAGATAGTAGCACATCTGTGTACAAACATGCATCAATGAGCGTATGTCACACTCACTTGTAGAGGTCAGGCTGCGGTTGTTCACATTCAATAGTGGCATGCAGAGAATCCACCTCCTGCTCTGTTCTAAAGGCCATGGTATCTGGTATAGCATAATAGGTCTGAGGCAGAGAGGTGGAGGAAGAGGGAAGAAAAAGACAACATAGGAAAATGTCACCCACAGCCACTAACGAGAGAGGAGTTCCATTTGACTCCTCAGTCTGGCTTCCAGCAGGTTTTCTATATGACCGAGAATCGGGAGCCAGGGAGGTGAGCAGTTACAGAGTGCTCCCTGGGTCAGCAGAGGACAGCATGCTGGGATGGTGAGCACATCGGGGGGTCGCCCCCGGGGCGTGTATGAAGAAAGTGGGCGGAGTACTCTTAGGTACGCTGTGGGATATGTGTGTGAGTGTGTATGCTCAGCCATGCGTGTGATTGTGTGAGTGACATCAATGAATATCAGTGGAGAAGTGAGAATGTGAATGAGTGTCATCTGCATCTTTATGTATTTGCGTGTTTGTGTGCATCCATATGGCCAAATCTAAGACTCTTAGCATTTTAATTACTGGGTGGAACATTTAGTTTACTTAAAACCAATTTTAAAAGTGAGAATAAGAAAAGAAAGACGAGAAAAATGAATTGTCATACTGTAAAATGCAGTTGTGTTTAGTAAAACTGATGCTAGCATTGTTCTGTATTAATCCAAGAATGGAAATTAAATGCAAAAAATATTTTTATTTACATTTTAACACTTTAAAAGGGCGCAAATTCAGGTTTAGTCTTTTTATGGACTCATGGAAACCTAGAATGTCCTTTTTTTGGGATAAAAAATAGTAAATTTAAAGAACTAGTCTTGGCACCTTGTGACTAGACTCCCCATCCAGGCTGGTGGTGGTGACGTAGCAGGTCCCATCATGGCGGCTGGATGAAAGCAGGATGAGGTCACAGGGGAAAGTCTCATCCTCCCTCACCACGACGATGTCCCCCACCTGACAGAGGGACAGCCACATCACACACCCTTTAATGGCTTTTGCATCAATAATAAATGGAAGTCTTTTGACCAGTTGTTCGCATAAACACAGAACGTAAAAAACACACAGCCAGACCTACGGATAATCGTCTACTCATCCTTTACCATTCCTTTTTTTTTTTTTTTCTTTTCCAAAGGATTGAGAAGTTGCATAACGGATTATGCGAGTGGAGCAGCTTAAGCTCTGATAAATCCCATCTCCACGGTGACCATACACATGACACGCGCTCTCTGATTTTGCATGATTAATATATTCATCATTATTCCTGCTCCCAATTCACACTTTAATCCTCTCTGTTTGATCTACGGTTGTGAGAAACCTTGGTACAGAAACTGCCGTAAGATGGAGAGACAGAGACGCAAAGATAAAGAGGGGAGCAGAAAGAAAGGAGAGAGAGGGGGACAGATTAAAGAAAACAGAGAAACATTTCCGTGTATGTGGATGTAGAATTTGCTCCACAGGACACATTTCTTAACCAATCAAATTCAGTCACAACTACTATGGTAACACAAACTATAATACTCTGTAACCTTTAAGCCTGAACAGCTGTACTGAAGCCTTCAAGCCTCTGCTCACTCAATGGGAGCAGCAGACGAAGAAATTACACGAACCTGAAGCATACTACATAGGAGGTGCTTACAGTAGCTAGATACTCATATGCAGTCTGGCTACCCTGTTCTCATTCATCCTGGGATGAAATGGAAGAGATTTTTGTAATAAAAAAAGAAAAGAAAAGAAGAAAAAAAGGCACGCCCATTAGTGAAGCTCATTCATGCATTTCCACTGACTCTTGACATCCACCCCTGCATCTGCCACCAAAACCAGGACTGTTAATGTAATGTAATGTAATGTAAATAAAACAAAGCAATATTGCTGCCTGCAATCTCTCTTGAAAATGAACACCGTAGGAGTCTTTCATTTCCATTGTAGAATATTTTAACAGCTCCCACTTCTAAATAAAACGAGAAAGTTACGTCTTTGATTATTAGTTCATTTAGCTAGAGAGTACAACAGTCTTTAATAGGTGTTTACCCTGCCGCCATGTTTCAGTTAACGGTTAAAACAAAGAGCATGAATGATAGAGTATCATTGCATCAAAATTATAATCCTTAAGATTTCAATCCTGGTTGATTTTGCATTATCTGTGGTCACCGTCTGTAATGGAAAATGTTTGAGAGTTTCCTTGAGTGTAATGCACCAGTCAAATTCACCACATGTATAAACCTATTTGGCAATAAACCCATTTCTGATTTTGATTCTAATAAAATGAGACACATGTGGGTATCGCTCAATCAGAGCAGCACTGTCGTCTGACACTGCAACATTGAACTCCTGATAAATGCTGTCTTCTGCATGACATAAAATGTGCACATGCACTTTCATTTACAAAACACTTTAAGTTCAAGATTCAATTTTAGAATTGAAGATGGAGCTTTTTTGACATTTTTGGAAGCAATTTCTGAATATACTTCTAAAGCTTGGAATAGAAAGAGAAAGATAACTTACTGTAGATAAACACTGTATGAGTCCTGGAGACTATACATTATATGTTAGTATATACTGAATCAGGCTTAAAGGAAATGAATTATTTGAACTTTGCACATGAAAGATGAATAATTCCATCTTATGTCACTTTTTCTCTATAGCAGTACATTTCACAGAAGAATATTGTACTTTTTACTGCATTTATCTGATAACGATATTATTATTACTATATGAGTTACTTTGCAGATATAGATTTGACACACAAGGCACATATACAGTACATCATTTTATAAAATATGATGCATTGTTACAAATATAACTTCCTAACGGTATAAAAAGCAACATTAAAATGGTGTTTACGTGTAATACATCAGTAATTAAAATCCAAAAATATAGACGACAATATAACACTCATAAAGAACAATGAGTAATTTTGCTGACAGTTTTTACACATAACTAAATATTTACATAATGCTTATGCATGGACAGATAAAGAGAGCCAGTAAATTGAATGGCTAATGTAAAAATAAGAGGACTGATGCAAATGCAAATCTTCAGAGTGACTGTATACCTAGGCATTTTCAAGAATTAGACTGAGCCATACACCAAACACTGATCTGCTGTTGCATCAGAGTGACGCAAGAGAACATTAGGGGATGATGACAGGAATATCTTGATTTACGTAATATATCAGTCCTATTCCTTCTCCAAGGGACTCTAGCATGGTGCACGAGGGGACACTATGTTTGTTGCTCTACTACAGTTTCAGTGGAATTAATTGGTGGGAAAGGAAAGGGAGAGCAGGAAATGAGAGAACAAAGTTAGTGAAGACTGTAGAGAGGAAAAGAAGGGGTGTGAGAGAGACGGTTAAATAGCAAAGTGAGCTATGCAGCAGTACGGTAGCGTTGCTTTGTGGCCTCAGGTGCTGTACTGCTCTAATGAGGCCATTCTTACCCGTAGCTTGTGACTCTGCGTCCTCACCACTTTCTCTTGCTGCACAACGTCCACCGGACACTCGTTTATAGAGCAGTCAGCCTTGTGTCTGAGCCAGTCCTCATAGCCCTGAGAGAGATGCAGTAAGAGAGAAAAAGGCTGTAAGAGAAGGCAAGAGAAAGCCAATGCGTTTGCTGGTGTAGAATGGGGAGGTAGAAGATATAGATTATTGTGCAGAGAGAAATGGGGCAAGAGCATAGCATGAGATCAACAGAGAGTGGGGGAGAGAGGAAGAGAGGTGAAAGTCATATTCTGTAATTAATTAGCATTGTGCTCTTTGAGTTTAGTGACCTGTTTCCTGCATTTCTAGCCAACATGTCATATTTTAGATTTATGTCCCAGTAAAGCTCAGGCTTCAGAAGCCAGAACAGCTCCATCTATCACTGATAGTACCCCATCTCTCAGCACCGGGATGCGGTAGAGAGGATGCATCTCCCAGGGGCACTGGTTCCTCAGCTAGAGTGATTAACAGAGGAGACCATTCATTATCATATTTCTCACATCACCAGACATATTCAATGGCATGTCCTTTCACTGAGAGAGGAATGTGTATATACAGATAATAGAGCAGCCGATTGGTAGAGAGTTTTTGTATGTGTGTGTGTGTGTGTGTGTGTGTGTGTGTGTGTGTGTGTGTGTGTGCGTAATTGAGGCTGCAAGTTTGTGTATGAAGGGGAACGTTGTGGGCTATATTTCCCGGAAATGTGAGCATGTTTGTGTGTGTCCTACCTGTTTTATGGCGGTGACAGTGATAACAAAGAAGAGGGGCAGGCCGCTGGTGACTGGGCTGGTGGGGGTGTCGATGATAAGCTGCAAGGGAGAGGAACAGTGGGAGGGAGATGCGGGGGGGGAGGGGGGAACCGAGGGGGGTGGGGGAACAGAGAGGAGAGGGAGAGGATGCCAAGTAATGTAATGCTGAGTAAGGAAGTGCACCAGGGTAAAGCTTCTGTAATACGAAATCAAGCTCCAATCTAGCAAACAGAGTATGCGTGATTTCCTCAATCTACACTTGGAAGAAAAATCCATTTGGGAATAAAATTATTTTTAGGTTTTCAATGTATTCATTCTTACACTCTTTCGGCGACACCCTCTGTGGTGAAGATGTGTAGATTTAGAGAGCAATAGTAGCAAAGTAGAACCTTCACACTCATCAAAAAGAAAAAGGAGAAGCAACACTGCTACTATGTGCCATTTTCAGTAGATTCTGTTAAGAGGGCGTTGTATTTCACATGCTACTGTTAAAAAAAACACAAAGATGCTAGCTGTGGCTACATTGCATTCTGGTCTACTTAAAGCAACTGCTGGCAAAGAAACTGATCAATGATGAGTTTGTCCTTGCATAATTATTCAACATTTGATGCAATATATGACAGCTGAAGAAAAAGAGCTGTTTCACCTCTGATTCTGATTTAGACAGACAGAATGAGCAGGATTCCTTCTTGCTTGCCATTTGCTTATTTCAGGCTAACATGATTTTAGTCAATTCTAATTATGTTGTTAATCCTCATCCAGGTAACCTCAAACACATTTGGAGGATGTATTTGTTAATCTTGGATAATTGCTTCTATATTGAAAACTGAGAACAATGCGTGCAGAATCAAAATCGTGAGATCAGCACTCGTATGTTTGGCTGGTGCGCACCATCGCTTAAAGTGGCAGCCACTTAAATATGTGTTCATTTAAAAAAGTAAAACTGTCTAACAATCTTAAGTACAACAAATTGTGTGCATAAATAAGGTTAATTGTGGTTGCTTGTACAGCCCATATGGAATTACTGTTAGTACCAAACATTTTTCAGGGCCAGTTTCTAGTAGGAATTAACAAACATCACAAAATGAGAAAAGCAATGTTTGTAGTTGCAAATTATATTTAGACTGTTCTTTTTCTGTTTTAAAAAGAACATATGGGGAGCTGGCAAAGTATTGTCTGAGAGCTTCTGTGTTGTAATTTCAGATCAAATGAGGTAAGGTGGAAGGACTATAATTGCATATACTGTAGTTTTCTTGGAAATCTTACCTGGACCAGAAATATGACCAAGAAGTAGAAGTTAGCGATTCTTCTGAACTGCTCAAACAGGTTCTTGGGAATGAAGTTCCAGAAGGTATACTGTTGGACAGAGGAACAGCAAAACTGTTATTAACAAGACTCTTAACAACAAGATGGAGGACAATGGGCAAAGCATGACAATCCTTCTGTCAGGAGAAACAGTGATGCACAACGGACACACGTGTGATTAAAAATATGGACCCCGAAAGAGATTACATGGTTGTCTGAATATCAAACAAAGTAATAGTGATGAGAATAAACAACATCATGGCGTTGGTTGACTCATGGACTGTGGCTCCCTACCTTGGAGGAGACGATGCGGTTGTCGGGGTAACGCTGAGGGATGTAGGCCTCAGCTCCTGGAGGGGGTTCTTTATGCCCGATGTACACTGTCCGACTGTCCGTCCAGTTCTCCTCTCCCACACACTAACAGAGAGAGAGATATAAATAGCAATACAGGTAGAGAGAAAAAAAGGGGTTAAACTACACTGTTCAACTGCGTTTGATTACAACTCATAACCTACTTACTATTATTAGTCTTTGAAATCATGCTTTTACAAAATGCAATCTGACACAATATGGGCTATACATGGTCCACTGTATTAGCACACACACTTGTTTTGCACCATTAACCTAGTATGCCAAATTTTACTGGTTGTAATATTTTGTTGTCAGCACAGACAATAGTAAGGCTGAAATGACTGGTTGATTAATCGATTATTTAGCAGAGAATTCATCTCCAGTTAATACTTTGATAATTGTTTAGACATTAAGTGATTGTCAAGTTTCAGCTTCTTAAATTTGAGGATTTGCTGATTTTCTCTGTTTTATATCATGGTAAATTGGAAATCTTCTGGAGCAATTTGAAAATGTGGCATGGATACAACGTAAAGACTGAACGAATGTCTGAAACAAATATTTGACAGATTAATCAATACTGAAAGTAATTGTTAGCTGCGTCCCTAAACAACATCAAATCATATTCCTCATAAATGCAATAATTAACCTCAAATAAATTGTGAATGAAGGGTTGTTGCATAACACATCTTCAGTCACTACTTTTAAACAACCATGCAGATGAGATGGGGCTGATTGAAGGATGAGTGTATGTTTGTTGACGTGTGTAGGTGGGATCAACTCAGAGCCAAACAAGTGTAGATTTTTCAATTATCTTTTCACTCCTTCCTGCAGGACTTCTCCGGTGTCTACACTACTCCGTCCCTCAATTTCTCTTTTTCTTTTGCACAAATCAACAACACTTATTCTCTCAGTTCAATGTCTTGATTCAAAATAATGAATACACATTGCATAGTGTCTATGAAAACCTACATCTCCATTCATCTCTCATCTATATTACATCAAAGTAGCTCCCCAGTGACTAGCAGAATGCATTCTGGGAGTTTAACGCAGCACATATTTTTCCAAGGTGTCCTTTATTAAAACACTTTTGTGAGAGGAGCGCTCTCCAAGAAAAAACAAGAGCCAAGAGACCCCAGCATTTAGCCGTTTGATTCCCTCTGGCCTCCTACATGGCTCCTACTGCTTTGGCCTAAGTGGGCAGTGTGAGTGTTGCCTTTGGCAAAGCAGCCTGCCTGACACAGCTCAAAGAAATGTTGACATTTAGCAGAAAAGTTCTGGGACAAGCACTTCAGTGGACCAGCACTTAACTGCTAATGTCCTCAACATTTTGGCAGAGATGTAGCTCACCATTGCCAATGACCAAAACTTTGAATGTGTTTGTGTTGTGTGTCCACATGATTTCAATTTCGCACTGAAAAAAGTGTTTTCAGTAACCTTGTAGATTCAAATCCATGAGCATCTAAAGCTTAGATTTGAACACTACTCTTGAACTAAGTTTAGACACAAGATCAAATGAAGG
The DNA here is from genome assembly GCF_963691925.1 of Scomber scombrus. Lineage (NCBI taxonomy): Eukaryota > Metazoa > Chordata > Actinopteri > Scombriformes > Scombridae > Scomber > Scomber scombrus. The sequence continues at coordinate 10,437,268 of NC_084982.1, forward strand.
TTAATGTAACTTTTGCAAATAAAATCTGCACGAAAAAACTGTCAAAATTCATGAATAGCACAGGCTTAAAAAAGTCAAAGCAATAGTAAAGAGTCACAGATCTAAACTTATCCTCAGTGATCAACAGGCACTTAGCAGGGGGATAAAAATAGAAACGAAGCCAACAGTGTCAGCCGACTTGAGACCCCTCCAAAACATTAAGGGGGGCAACATGACCCAGAGAGATACAGTGAAATGGAGAGAGACAGAGATGGAACGTGAGGCAGACAAAGCAAGCGAGCAGCAGGAGTTTGTGGGGGGAACAAAATAATGAAATTAAGACATAATGAAAAAATGAAACCGTGAAGAAGGGCAACAAAGAGAAAGGCAAATGTGTTCAGAAAAAAGAAAAACAGACAAACAGTGTAGCTGGGTTGCTGGATCTGTTTTGTTTGCTGGACTCAAATCTACTGTATGTGTTAGAAAGTCCAAAACAATCCTATTATTAAAATATGGCTTAAATAATCCTGGCTAACAGGATGTTACCCAGCTACAATAATCCTTTTCATTCTCAACTAACCCAACCAATCTCCATGATCTGTTGGTGCATCTTATACAAAGGAGTCATTTTTATCTGACTTTATTTATAGAGGTATCCTTGAAAAGTCTTGCTCGTGGCCCAATTAACTGCGAATAAACTTTTGCAGTTTGGCGCTTAAGGACTTTTTACTCTAAAAGCCTCCTGATACATTTTACAGTGGCTTTGAAGAAGTGAAAAATCAATTGTATCAAATAATCAATAATCACATCAAACTATCTCAGTTACATATTGCAATGTTCTGCTGGACAATAAATGTATTAAAATTGTGAACTTAATCAATCTCTTGCTATGACACATTGTCTTCTCATGAAAGATTGATCAACTGTCTCCCATGTAAACAGAGAATAGCTAAACAACTAATGACATCTGACAGCTGATGGACTGGTTGAATTTAAACTAGTCAATCAGGCCATAAATATTAACTGGTCATAATGTAATCAAGAGACGAGTCAACTAAAATATTAACAAAGAGGAGATCAAATTCAGAATAGTGATGTTTTTATTTTGCACAAGCAAGTAGTTTGATCTCATTTAACACATACATTAACAGTGGAACACAGTTCAATGCTTTGAGCATGATTTTGATTATTTTACACATGATTTTAGCTGTGTTCGCCTTATTTTGATTTGCATCAATATCAGAATATGTCCCTAATACTGATATAATGATTTCAACCATATTGCCACTTTCAACTTGGCTCAAACATTTTCTTCTAAAATCTACATTTCCATGATTTCATCACTTGTCCCCAAGATTTCTGTATATGCTGCTTCCTCCCTTTGTTCCCTCCATCTGCTGGCAGTGTGTGTCACACTCCAACGGTATAACTGTGGGAGAGGGATGAAGAAAGACACGGAAAGATTGCACTGTAGTTTGTAGTTATCTGATCATTAATCCGCACTGATCCGTATCAATCCCTGGTCCACTGTTCCCTTTTCACTCTACTGCTCCATCAGACAAAGTGGCTGGCTGGTTGGTTGCAGGACATGGAGGCTTTGTCTTTATTAACACTGAAACTGCCTCTCAGCATGTTGGTCTTACATCACTATCAATCAACAACAATGACAGAACGGATTTGATAACAGCAAACATGCCACCGCTGCAACTATTCCTTTTATGTTTGTTACTGTAGCCGTGCGCTCTCTTTAGTAGATGGTTTTTACTTTTTAATCTCTGGATTCACAATTAGAGAACAGAAGCTGCTATTTTTGAGGTTCAAAATGCTGCTTTAAAAAGCCCAGACAGTATTTCTGGTTCTGGTCTTGTCTATTGGTGTGCCTATGCTTCTTTCCATACTACTTCACAAGATGAGCTACATATTTCCATTGTGGAAAAGTGACCCGTAACCCCAAGTGGTGCCATGATCTATCGATGCCATCCCCATGATGTAGCTCCTTTCTACCACAGTGGTGTAATAAAAAGGTACACACCATTAACTGGCCTGATTAAATGGTTGTGTCTCAACCCTCCTCCACTGTCCAGGCATGCTGCACTGCTGAGGCACAGAGCATGTTGAGCAGGTATCCCTCATTAACCCACAGATCAAATTCTTCTGACTGAGCTCTTCCTTAATGAACTACTCATGTTAATAGACAAACGCATGAATCATATAAACATGGTAACACAATACCCATGTGCAGGATCAATTTTACAGGCCATGTTGTTGGATCTTTCTTTTCCTGAGAGCATTTGAAAAAATAACCCATTTAATTTTTGTAATAGACAGTTGTGAGTACAAACTAATCATAGATATAAACAGTTTACTAAATCTAAATAGGTTGCACCACACAAACTATGGTTGACATATCTGATCTTGTGCTTAATAAAATGCTCTTTAACAATGGAGGAAGGATTATATTTCAAATAACAATTCACAAAAATAACACAATATATTTCAAATTACAAAACACTAAGTTAATAGTGTAACACTAGCTAGTGTTAAATGACTAATTGGTTGGCATTGGTTTAAACATTTTTTCCTAGCAACTGATTTACATTTCTTTACTAGCTATAACATTTAAGTTGTATTGGTCCAATCCAATTCAATAAATCTCTTTTGAAACTAGCAAAAAGTTTATAAGAATTTAATGAGCGCCTATGAACCTATGAAACCTGTGAATATAAGAATAGCTGGTACAACCCAGTGGTGTTAGATATACTAGCCAAGTATTACTTCAAATGAGAGAAAGGAGCACAACTGTCAAGTTTATTTAGTAAATGTTGGGGTAAGAAACTTATAGGAAATGCAGTAACTAATTTATAGAATCTCTGAAGTGTCTTGTAGCATTGAGCAGAGATAAAAGGAGCCTCTAGACCTTGATCATCTAAAAATGAAGGTGCCTACCTGTTCAGCATGCACTCCATTGCTGCTTGCTTGTCATTAATCACCATAGCAACACAGTGTGCAGCAACAGGCAACTACGCTGTGTCTACAAGTTCATAATGCAAAGAACAAACTACACAGGGGCTTCATTAAATATAGACAGAAGATCAAATGGGAAGGGGTTTCTCATTAATTTAATGCTGTATAAGTGGATTTGACAAGAGATTACAACAAAACGTTTAAGCTTTAAAGAAAATGTGAAGTTTTACTGTTCCAGACAATGTCTTCAAGACCTTCTTGGTGCTTTTATTGGGTTCAAGTGGGACCTCTTATACTCTTATTATATATTATACTCTATTATGTGTACAATTGTTTTTTGGAACAAAGTAAAATGAAAGAGCAAACATCAAAAGTAACTTTAATAAAGAGTAATTAAATAAAGAGAGGGAACATTGCTCGCAGCGAATGAGATGCAATTAACCATTATTATATTTAATTAGGGGGGGAAATCAGTTGCAGACAGAAAACACAGATATAACACTGTTGTTTGGAAAATAGGAAAAAGTCAAGATCTTCAGTCTGTACATACTGTCAACAACACTAATGACAAAAGTCACTAAATGACGCAGGGATCTGCATACCTGCTATACAATCAAATGATAAATATGAGAAAATTACTTTAAAATTGACAAAAACACAATTTGTTATTGCATGTGCTTCCTTTCCCACTTGACTTGCTGTGATCCAACTGTTACATAAGTCTTTAATCCAGCTGTGCTACTTCTCTTCTCCCCTCCCTCTCTTCTCTCCTTTTTCTACCGCCACCGTAATCTGCATCCTAAAAAAAAAAAAAAAAATCCTCTTTCTCATTTTGTCTGCATTTAACACTGACAACATCCTATACAGGTTTGAAATGGTGTCTCAAAACGAAACCTGTCTCAATGCAGTGGCACGGTTTGAGAAACCAAATCATTCTCCTGTGCCAGGACGTCAACGCATGGCTGTTTTCTCTGATATAAACACAGACTGGCGGGCAAAGCGTGCCCCAAACACAAATCCTGTGTGTTTTTGTCACCTACAGCCTCTGTCTCTCCGCTGGGGCCCATCTCCGAGGGGGGCAGCGGACAGGAATAGACTGCCCTTAACCATTTCTAGCTGTGAGAGCTAATGTGGCAAACAGTAATCTAGCAGGCTGTGTTCTGCCTTTCAACACCAGCCAAGGGACTCGAAGAGCAGTAAAGTTGCGAGAAACCTTTGTAAAGCTCTTCAGCACTTCCGGTCCCTTTTGATCAAATGGAGACATTGCTGGCCTTTCTCTTTTATCTGCTGAGGTTGTAAGGAGTCCACAAAGGAATAACAGCAATACATTCATAGATAAGGTGTAAAGATGGTGAGGTGAGGACAAAGGGAGATAGGGGTAAATCAAGATGAGGGCAGGAGAAAGCGATGACCACAACGCTGATGTAAATCAACATGTTATCACAAGAGCCTGCTTTGTGAAGGTGAAAAGGTAAGCTGTACAAGTTAGAGAGCATATTTAAGCCCCTATATAGTATCAGGTATTTTTAATATGACACCACTCACACACACAGGCATCTCTCTTATCCAGATCATGACCTCATGTGGTTCTCACGCTTTGCGCCAGTCTGAGGCATCACGCCATCGCTATTATTACCAGACGACAAAAGGGCGCCCAAGAGAAGAGAGTGGAGACAGTGGGCACACATATACAGAATCTGATCAAACCACAGGACGACATTTAACAGATAAATCTTATTATAGATTAAATCTCTTCCTGTCATGTCCTGGACCCTGGCCTGTTGAGATACCAGAGCAAAAGTGCATGCACACAAACATACACTCCTACTGTACACTGTATCTTATAATACGAAGGCTTAGTCATTCTTTTACACCAGCAGAGTAAAAAGATAGTTGAACAAATTTATGTTATTGCGCAACAAAATGTCCCATTTAAACTTCACGCACTGAAAAACACCATGACACCACATTTTTCTTTAGAAAAACGATTAACTGTATCGTACAGGTTCAGTTCAGCAGCAATTTTTCTGAAGTCAGAAAACAGGCTTATAAGCAGGACAGAATGCGCTGCCTTCAGAAACTTTAGTTTCCTTCTCGTTATAAAGTGCTGTACTGGACACATCTGAATAACTGTCTAGTGTTACTGATAAAGTGTATCAGGCATCTCTGTCACAGTGACAACTGCTACACCCAGGGTAAAGATGAGGGTTTACTATAATTTAAATAGAGCTGCCCCCGACCAAAGATTTTCCTAGTGGGCTTGTCGTGGCACATTTATGATATTAATTTAATTATTTAAATACATATTTTTGGGGGGCATCAGAAAATGGATTGAGTTTCAGGGCTGAGAAAGATCATTCTTAAAGAACATTATTAACACTGTGCTACATTACAGAGAAACATAAAACCAGTGAAGTTATGCAATACCAGACAATTGGAGAACTCTGCCTACTGAAAGTCTGGGGATTTAAATTTAAATACATGGTAGTTGCTTGAATGTCTGCAACAACAGCTGCTATCAAACCTACGCCCCTTACATCTTGTCCAAGACACGCCTTACCGGGAATGATGCCCCACTGCCATTCTCCTCCATAATGAACTGCATGTCAAAGCCCCCAAAGACTTTGGATTGGATCTACAATGCAGGTTGTTTTTTCCCCCGATTGTTAACACCCAGTTTTAACAATGAAACCTAGTAGATTGTCCTCAGTCTGTTTAAGTGAAGCTTTTACAAAGGCACCAACAATGCCGTTACTTGATTGGTCACCTCGGCCTGGTGTTACATGTGTTGCCACTTTGTGTTTAATACACGGTCCAGCTACATACCAGGTTTTGACCTATTTTGACAAGGTACAGCTGCCGGACGGAGATTGAGGGGTTATTTTTCCTGAGATTAACCGACCAACGAAAACTTGGTCGACTAAGACTCTTCTAATCAACAGTTTCCTGGTATTAGGAAGCAGCCCTAAATTAAACCATCCAATTATTTGTAATAAAGAAAAACCTTGCTTGAGGTTCTACTCGAGCCCTTGAACTATGTTATACAACTGTTATCTACTTTTTTTTTCTTTTGATGTTGTCTGATTCCTGAAAAACAACCTGATGTTCAAATGATCATATTTTGTAGTTATTCATTCCTATTTTTTAATGTCAAATATTGAATGCCTGTTTCTGTCTTGATACAGCTTGTTGGACTAAAGCCAGGGACAATAGAAATGCATCCAGGACTTAATTGTTTTATCCCTAATAAAGTCTGATATGTTTATTTTATCAATATATTACAATGTTTTCAATACACCAAACCAAAAGTGAGAGCTGGCAGAACTGAAAAACACTAATTTCCCCTCACACAAAAATACATCAAGGGCAAGTCACAAGTCAATGACAGGGTGATAATACAGGAACAAGATATGAAGTAAAAGGCTCATAAACTGGCCGAGCTGAGTTAAGTGGACTAAATCAGAAGCACATCCTTTCACGGCTGAAGAAGATTTACTAATTCAGCATTTCTACTTTGAATAGCAACATTTTGAAAGTAGAGGAGCCTTGTCACATTTGGTAATGACCTTGTTGGATGTTTACTGCTCTCTCCATCCAGAGAACAGGCTTGGACGCCCTGCTTATAGCACGTTAATCAATTTGCACGATGCAATGTTTGTTCTCCTATGTAGTGTGATTAAAGGAGCAGCTGTTGAAAATATGGCAGGGTTAACAGAAGGTGATGTAATGAAAAGCTAAATATACATCTACCATCCCGTCAATTCTAAATCAATATCCAGATAATTGAATTGATGATTAATTCCTTGTCTGCTTCATAATGTCACGCAGTGGGGATGCAAAGGAAAAAAGGCTGGACAGGAGGGTGACTGATGAGTGGTGAGTTCAATAGCCCCGTCTTTCCCTCCTCCTACTCCTCCTCTCTTCCTCACCCGGGGTTCTGACTTCCGCTGATATTAGCTCTGCTGGAGCATCCGTCAAGCTCTCCACACTGCTACACACGCAAATACACACACACACACACTCTCTCACACTCATTTGTACACGCCTGGCAAACAAGAAGCACGCAGAAATAAGCACACAAAAGCACAAACACAGATAGTTATCTTCAATGCACCTGAGCCAGTTTTAAGGTCAGCTGAAAGGGTCACAGACTGTATATAGCTGTTGTGTTGATACTCCAGAGATGCCCAGTGTGATGAATGTCACCAGGCCTGTCAAGTGTCAGCCCTGGTTCCTACTAGACACTTTTTCCCTCTAATTCAGACGCCCACTGACCAGCTGCTATCTGTCCTGGCAGATAGTGAAAAGGGCTCCTGATGGCACCAGCTCATTCAGATGAGACCAGCCAGTAATATGGTTACATCTACAGTATGTAGACATTTCCCGCTCACAGACACACTTCTACATCATTGATTAGGGATAATGATGAGGCCTTGCTGGACTCTGAAGAGCGACACCATGTCCTTTCTGTAAACACCCACTAGTGTAACGAGCACAGCTGATTGCTCCATCAAGCTGGAAGTGAACACAACTGGGCATGTTTGGTGAAAAATCGGACTGCTGCTGCAAAAGTGTGAGTGCCTACAAGGCCTCTAAAGTCAATGAGTGCTGATGGGGATTTATGTTCTTCTGCAAACCAACTGGAAGCCATGAGACAGTTAAGTATGCACGCATGTTGTGGCACACCAAAGCAACTTAACTGGGCCAGCCAAGTTCATTTCTATTCTACACATTCACCAAGCCATCACTGCATCTGTAGCCACTGGCACATTCCCCATTCAGCTCCACAAAAACATTGTAAAGCCCCCAAAGTCAATGGCCTGCCAAAACAGCTCGATGTGAAATGTTTATCATTGCATAAGTGTTTATCACCCAGCGTGTCAACACCACCTAAGCAGGGCATGCAATTGAATCAGCAGCGCGTGACGTGTATTAGATGCACTAACTGACAGATGGAACATGCATATTATATATTGTTACACTTGCAGACACGGAGCCACAGTTGTGACAGCGTTGACAGACGGGGGCCCTTACGTATCTGCGGATGATATTCCGGAGCAGGCTGAAATCCATCCTTTAAACAGCTCCGGCGGCGACTAGACGAGACAGAGACGGGTCAGCTCTCCTTGGATCTTCGTAAACGCTACCTAATGTGGATCTTTTCACCAGTATCCATTGCTCACCACCGCCGCCGCCGTCGCCGTGTCTGTAATAGCGAGGAGCAGCGGGTCTCTCAGTCGGCTGTTGTGATTTTCATGGCATCCCTGTGAAGAGCCATGCAACGACCGAGCGATTACAACGACCCACACTCACGCTGCTGGCTACATCTCAGGAGGGTTTTCACCGCATGCAAAGCACCAAACCTCCGATAGTGTTTTCTTGGTCACTCTTCGTTTGTTTTGACAGTTTTCCTCTTGCAGGAGACGGTCCCTCATGGAGGCTGTGTGTCCCGCTCTGTGTTGCAGCGGTGGCCCTCGGTGTGGCCACAGCGCTCATCCGTCAGATGACTACGATGCGCATGCGCAGTGATACTTTCTCTCCTCCTGGAGCACATCTGAATACTATAAAAATAATTTCCACATGCAGAGGTCCCTGAGTAAATAAAACTGACACCAATACAAATGTATAATCAGGTCCAAAAACGTTACAAAACTCTCATATAGAGGATGTCATTGTGATTTGACAATGTTCGAAGGAATCTAGGCAACTATGAGTCATGTAAATTGTATTGCAGTACAATGTATTGCCAAAACGTGTTGCAGATCTCTTTGGCGCCTAATTATTTACCAACAGTATAGTTGACCTCTGAGTATATTTAGTTACAGACATTTCACGTTTTAAATGGCAGCTGCCTGTATCCACAACATACTTTGGCTACATAAGCGCGCACACACACGAAAATCCACTGCAATATTTAAATAATGATGTAATAATCCTACAGGGCTCAGCAGTGATTTTTTTAGCAACCTCATTGTGTTGTATTGTTCTTTTGCTACACTTTCCCACATATGCTTTTTTAGCCGTCCAGTTTAGTGTCTTTGACATTGTGAGAAGGAGGATGCTAAATCACTCACTACTACAAAGTGTCAACACATACTTCCTTTGCCTTGAGGTAGAGAGAAAGGATGCAAGGTGACTTCGGTGAACACACCAAATAAATAAGTACACAGCAATAACACAAACAATACGTTTATAATAAATAAGACAGTGAACATTTAAGACAAACTTGACTGTCTGTTATGTAAGGTTCATTTTACTGCAGCAATACAACACAAGTCCAGAATTGTGTGCCATTGTTGGGTCTGTTGTCACGCAATGCAACAATACCTTACAAAACATGACTATATTTGTGAGTAAGAGAAAATAAAAAATTAGCTGTGTCTCCATCTAAGGGGATCCTCTGGCAGCAGGATGGTTGGGCGTGATGTCTGCCCCAGACGTTTCATTTGCGGAGTTATGACTTTCAATTAGCGCAGACCCTATTAATAATGCATAGGGATCCAGCATCCAGCTCCGACCTACTAATGCTTGATGCTGCTGTTTACCTCCCTCAAGACCCCAGGGCACTTTATGGTGTCTAATGATGAGTCTGCCTCAATGGACCGATTACAACATGCGCTTTGTTTATAGGCGGTGAGAATTATATGTTGCATGCTGTAACTGCCCTGTTGTGTCATGATAAGAGTTCCTCATATTCCCTTTTTACTTATATGTCCAAACCACAACAGTAAAAACAGATTTCAAAAAAAGGATGCCACAGAAACAATTAAAAATACCACAATGTACACCTGTAAAGCTGAATTATGGGGGAGTGAAATCTGTGACTGATAAAACAACTTTTTGACTTTCATTTCTTGCATGCTGAAAAGACTGGCTGACCTTTCCATTTGTAAAATAAACACCTGTAGGTCTATACCTATTACTCAGTTTAATACAATTTTTTTTAAAAACTAAAAAAAAAAAGTCTAATCATGTCAGCAAAAATTGTCTTATTTTCTTTCCTCCAACAGCACCTGGTTTTAATTTCCAAATGAACTGAACCTCTATGCAATGGTGCAATGGTTGATGCTTCCACTGCAGATGTTGTGATTATCACATAGTTGACTGACTGCTCCATCTGAGTGGAGGAACTGGGTCAGTGTTTGCTCCTTCCTTCTGTCTTGGTGTGGACGAGGGACAGCTACATATGGGGCACTGGGTTACTTTCCTCATGTTGCCACAAGTCCTATATGTGGACAGAATATGCAGTCACAGATAGCTAAGTTAGCAATCAAGCAGTGTCACATTTCTTTACAAATCCATTACAGGCTCGAACCCACTCCATTCACCCATTCGTTATCAATACCCACTTGTCCTTTGCAGGGCTGTAGTGGGCTTGAACTGAATCCAGCTGAGTACACCTTAGAAAGGTCCCCTGTCAATCACAGTGTTTATCCGTATCATCTTTCAATGTTTTTAGTAAACATTATTAGTCCAACCATTTTTTTCAGTAGTTTTTTGTTATTTGATTAATTGCACATTTGATAGTGAATTTGCACCACTAAAGTACAATATCAATATACATCTTTAATCCCTGTCATGCAGAGGGGCCCTCTTTAGGAGAGTTGTCTTATGACCTTGTGTTTAATCAAATGAATGGAAAAGAAAAGATGAGGCCAGTCAGTATTAATCCAGGACCACTAGTTGGATTCTTGGAGTATGAGGAAGCTGCCATGTGTAGTCTGTCATGAGCAATGGACTTTCAGTTTTATGAAAACATATCTGTGCTGCCTTAAGATTGCTCGTTGACTGAAATGTACTGAATACTTTGTTCAAGAATCAGCAGTTAAGTTAGGCCAATAGATATACACCATGCTGACACGTTATGTTTTTTTCAGTGGTGAAGAAGGTTTTTTGGTATCACTTTCCTTATATAGTGTGAGCAGCTGACTCTGTACTATTGTCAGCACAAACAATGGATCCTATTTTGCTATAGTTGTGAATTATCTCTGTTTCAACTGGCTTTGCAAAACAGAGGATATGGGGCATGGACGTTTGAAAGAAACCAACTGCACTTATTTTGAACTATCCCTGCCAAGAGGGAGATCTATAGATATTCTACAGATCCCAAAGAAGTGATACTATAATTATAAAATTATAACTCATTATGCATAAAAAACCTAACTACAAAATGTTACAGAGTTGACCATAATGCTGTAAATTTCTACAAATTTAAACATAGCTCCTTCTGTTTGTGATGTCTGAGCTCTAAATAGAATTGATTCATATCTTGGCAGTTTGTCTGCTTAATATTAGAGCTAACTGACCATACCGTTAGTAGTTTGGTACAAAATGTGGTTTCCCCAGGTTTTGAAGCAATGGCCCCATCAGAGACTAAATTATAAACTAAAATATATGAATTAATACATCCAAACAAGTGTGCTGAGAAAGAAATGGATGGATGGATGGACTGGTCCTATTGCTAGACCTGCTGAGTTTGACATATGTTGATTCCCTGATGTAAAAATTATTTTAAGGTCTGAATCCAGTTGTCATTTGAAAGCAAATTAAAAAATTAGGACTGCCTTGGTTTCTCCAATGTGCATTATGAGCTCTGACTGTGAGTTGAAAGGTTAATAACAGTCAAGGAAATTAGTACTTTTTTTTGGAAAATCAAAATCTTACTTGATGGCTGTTGAGGTGTATCAGAGAACAGATGAGTGTGTTAATGAACATACTCAAAACGGTGGTATATGGTGCCATCTAGTGGCCATTACACAAAAGCACACTACCTGCCTCATAAACACAACATGCTCACATCTACTTCATTGCTCTATTGGTGTAGAATCAGGTAATTTGGCAGCTAATCAATTGCTTTGATTAGTTTTAATTGGAGTGCCGTTAATGCGTGAGTTTAACCTGTATCATGGGAGAGTAAATTAACAGAAGGTGACAATTAGGCCCGTAGTGTTTTTGTCTGCTGATTATTAATACAAGAAGAACAGTGTCAACAGCTACATTAGGCTGATTTGCTGTTACTTAACTGAATGAGTTTCTGAGTGTGTTGGTGTGCGAGTGATTGCTTGAGTGATTAAGTTGAAGGAGTAAATGTACATTTGGTGTGAACCACCTTATGCGTGACCTCTCGACTCATGTCAAAGGTTACTAAACGTGGCTAACACAGCTTGTGAGACTAAGATTGAGTGAGTAAGCACTGTGTACACTGCAGGATGCCAGGCCCCTCTCTGAGCAAAGATAATAGGTGTGTTTGTGTCTCTGGTGATGTTCATGTGCGTCACATGCCTTCTCTCTCCATGCCCAGTCTGGGTGCCAAGAGAGGGGCTTAAACCTGCGTCTGGAGATGGGAGCTGTGGAGATCCCAGGGAGCGGATGCTTGGCACCGTGAAATAGGATTTGGGGAGGACCGAAGCAATGAAGCGAGAGGGAGAAGAGCAACTGCCAAGTCCTCTCTACGGATTTGGTGCCCCCCTCCTCACCCTTTAAACATATTCACACACACACACACACACAGTGAGGGAGAGAAAGAGATGAGGGGGGGTTGCGCATGGAAAGGGGAGAGAAAAGAAATGCAGAGAGGGGAGTATAATAAGAAGAACAGTGTTTGGAGCAATAACACAGTGCAGTCAGAGAGACAGTGACCTGAACATGTGTTCCTCACCGTAACCAACTCACACGACTCTCTAATCCTGCCAGGGCTTTACCAGGTGCTTCCCGCTTTCACATGTGTGTGTGTGTGCGTGTGTGTGTGTGTATGGCCATAAAGGCTATGATGACATGTGCGTGTTCATATCCGTGCTTATGGTTTCCTGCATGTAAATTGTCTAGATCACCTGCTAGGTGACAAGAAACAGGGAAACGGAAGGGAGTAGAGGGGAAATAAAGAGGTGGGGCCACTCACATGGCTGTCAAAGGAGGTGATTGATTTTCCGCCCCCTGTTATCGAGGCCAGCAGCCACAAGGACCCCTAATACCTCCCTGTCAGACACACACACACACTATCAGCAGTTCAAGAAAATAGGCCTATCAAGTATCATCTGTCTCTCTCTCTTTCTGGTCACAACAAATATCTAATCAGCATACTTGGCTCTGTCTGCATGGAGCAGAGAGAGGAGAAGAAAGGGAAAACATAGTTGGCTCGTTTTGCCGGTAGTCGACCGAGTACAAGAAAAGAAAAACAAATCAGTTATGAACCCGAGTACAGTTGATTGAGGTTCTGAGATGATTTAGAAAAGCAAGATGAATGCTTCCGGGCATCTCTATTTCATTCCACAGACTCCCTCAGACAAAGCATCAAACCTCAGAGTTGATATTGTTTCGTTGTAAATGTTTCTCAAAGAAGGAAAAATCAGCGTCCAGTAGAAGTGTGACAGATATTTCAGGGTAAAGTAGTGGAACCCCTGCATTGTTTTTTTTCCTTCCTCACACTTCCTCTTCCTCTCCCTACCTTCACTTCACTTCACTTTTCTTGCCTCTTGTTCCATTCCGTGCCCTCTCCAATCCCAATCCCATCTTGAATGATTTATTTTTTCTTCAATTTTCTACAAAAGACTTGTGCAAATTGCTGGTGGCTGCAAACTAAGTCTTGGCTCCATTCCTCAGGGGTAATTGGAAGCTGCAGGTGTGAGAGGGCACATTAGCATATACACAAGACTTGCACAGCATACTGCTTCAGCCCTAATGGCAGCATGAAAAATATATCTATCATGCTAATGCTGAAGAGATGGATGCGTACTGTAGTTACACCGCTGAGACGAGTCATAAAAATGTGATATCCTGCAGTGTGAACGTGTGCACCCTTTTTCCCAAAGTGACTGTGTATGTTTGCGCTGGGACATAGAAAAAGAGGGGAGTGAGACAGTGAATATCTGATACTGTGTGATCTCTCAAAACATTGAAAATATGTTCCTATTTGCAGTAACTGTGTTTGCCTAAATAAACCACAAAGTAGCAGATGACACATATGAGCATTTCTTTGTACTTTCATCTACACAGTGCTGTGTCCTTCACAGCACGTTGGGCTACTGATTTTTCTATCTGTGATCAAACAAAACCCGCTGAGTGTAGATTCAATCAGCAGCTACAGGTTTCAGAGGATTCAGATGGGAGAAGAATAAAAATCAGCCAGTGAGAAAATATCAACCATGATGTGGGTCAGATTAGACTAGTTTGAGCAAGTATAAATTGTGGTGATTTCAGCACTTCAGAGAAAATGTGATGGAAGTGTACAGTGTCAAGTCTGTTAATACCATCTGTATTGTTTGTTTTTTGTTGCATTTTTTTAAACCTTTATTCATATAAAGTAATGACTTAAGTTGCCAATATTAAAAACTTTTGTAGCCGTGAGTTTGGACCAGTTTACAAGCTGATTTGTCACAAAACTCAACAAAGCTTAATGTAAAATTGCACAAACAGTAACCGGTCCAGACATGGTTTCTTTTTGTCATGATCCTGTGTATCACTTACCTGCTGCCATGCTCTCAATAGCTCTTTCCCTCTTTCTCCCTGCGTGTGTGTGATTGTGTGAGTGGAGACAAGTGTGCTGGAGTCAGAGCAGAACCACACCAGCCGCACCTCATCTCAGTAATCAAGCCTTCTACAAATACTCAGCCCTGCCACTTCCACTCTGCCGGATCCTAGCCTCTGCACCATGTCTCCGTCTCCTTTCTCCAACCCCTCATCTTGTCTTGTCAGACCTACTGCCCTGCTCGGAACCCCGCTCTTCCCAGCTTCCAGTCCAAGCCTCAGCCCCAGGTTCCCGGTTTGTAGCCCAAGCCTCCGCTCGTAGTTCCTAGCTTCCAGCCCAAACTCTAGACCCACTTTCACTGCTATCTGTCTGAGCACCAGCCCCTTTTCCCAGCTACCATCCCTAGCTTTCGCTGGCCTGGTTTCCATTTTCCCAGCCTTCAAAATAAATACGTTATTCTGATCATGTCCATCTCCTTGCTGTTAAGTGTCTGCACTTTGGTTAACCTGCTCTGCCTCACTCAACAGCATGATCTGACCAAAGACATGAATCCATCACACCAAGTTTTCTCACTGCAGGAGGTGATTTACTGCCTGCTGCCATGAGACCTCCAGCACTGAGTGGAAGGATGCTTTATTTGGCACTTCACATGTTTCATCTAAGCTATGGCTTTTGAAACTACTGCCTAATCTGATTCTGACCACTTCAGCTGCAGATCCAGTTTCAGCTCAAGCTAGTTTCCTGTCTGCTAACTTGAAGCTAGGTCCAGTCCCCCTGACACATATCCAGCCTGCACCCCAGTCGGTTAGGCTTCACGTTTCCCTGAAGCCCAGGAGCCTAATATGGATCAGCTGAGGAGCCGTCCTGACATCCAGCGGTCACTCTTTGAGGGGACATGCTTAGTCTCCAAAAGGAAGCAAGGTCACCACAACTGGTTGGTACTCTCAGCAGCTCAGCACCACAGAGTCTCCACTGCCCAACACCACTATTGACACCCAGCCTGTACCTATGTTGCAGCCATCCCCTGTTCTTGCTGAGCTCCAGTGGCCCCTTTTTCCTGAGTTGCAGCCCTGTTCCTGCTACTTCCTGTGCTTCAGCAGCCTCATGCTTCCTCGGCTCCACCAGCTCACCTGTTTGTCTCCTAGTCCTGCACTCCAGCTGTCAACCTCCAGCACTGCTCATGACGGATGGCCATCTTTCCTGCCTCCTCGTTGCCCTCCCGAGTGTCTCTGTCCCTTGAAGGGACTCTCCAAGTGGCTGTGTTCCTTTCCCTCTCTCCTTCTCTGTGTGTGTTTCGAGACAGTTGTCTCATTTCGTTAGCCCCATTTCCCTGTCCTGGAACAACACTTTTTCTAGCTTCCAGGCCAAGCCTCTGCTCATGGTTCCCAGTTTCTCAGTCACCCGCCCAACCAGATCAGGCCTGCTTTCCTTTCCACAAGCCTTCAAAATAAATACTCTTATTCTTCAGCTCCTCAATGTTGTGTGTCTGTACTTGGGTTCACCTGCTCCACCTCATACAACACTTTTGAACCTGAAGGATTTGAAATTTGTTTTACAAAAAATCTGTCCTGTAGTATCCAGTGTGTGTGTGTGTGTACATATTCCATGTGAACTCTGGTGTCACATTGACTCATTTGCCACAACTTATTGCTGGGCTCAAAATAACCACTTATATCAAAATGCCATGAGTTGAAAGGAATAAAAAAGAACATAATATCGATCAAGTATTGTCATTTTATAAAAAGTAATCACAGCATATTTTGTATATTTGGATATCAATAGTAAGACCACTTTGTCACCAAAAAAGAGAGAATTTGAAGCAGAGCAACCAATTTCTTCCAATGAAGTTTGGTATAATAACCCGTTTGGACCCCTATAGTGTTTGCATAAGGTGTGCGTCTTCAACAAACCACAGTTGTGTTACTACCATATCCACACTCACATACACAGACTTGCAGGATCTTTCTTTGTTCTTTCTGACTCCCAGACCCTATGCAGAGGACATCTCACTGCAGTCACAGTGGTCATCTCACTGCAGTCAGCCCACTGCACTGGCGTGAACCGCACATCACTCTACTTCTTCAGACAGGCTGTAGTTACCTCACATTAACAGACTCAAACTATCACGGAGAGCATGCCTGTACACAATGACCATATAGATCAATGGATGGATAGATAAACACATATCGGAGAGATAAACATGTCATTAAAAGAGAGTAAAGGAAAAAAAAACAGAAAACATTATGATCATACAGTACTGTGCAAAAGTTTTAGGCACTTTAGATTTTAAGATTATTTTCCATTATGCAGTACTATCAGGGAGCCATCTGATCGATCCCAAATTTATTCTGCAGCATGACAATGTCCCCCTACACAAAGCAAGAGTCATAAATAACCTAATTCAGCGACAAAAAGAATAAAGAGTCCTGCAGCCCCCGCAGAGCCCTGATCTCAACATCATGCAGTCTGTCTGGGATTACATGAAGAGACAGAAGCAACTGAGAGTAACCTGTCGAGTACCTTGAAAAACTGTGTGCAGGTGTACCGAAGAGAGCTGCTGCTGTTTTAAAAGAATTTTGATTTTATTTAGGGTTTAATTTTAGCATCTAAAACATTTGGACAGTACTGTACATATTTACATACATGCATCAAAGATTAAAAATTCAATGCCAGGTGAAAAGAAAGTGGCTCTCCTGCGTATAATTGCATGTACTTGAATATATACCACATACCAACAATTTGTTCTTTTCTTTATTCTAAATGAAGTGCTTTTGCTGCTGCTGGAAACACAAGCTGTATAGAAAATACACCTATTTTTAGTTCATGTATATTTACACACTGTTGGCTTCAGGATTTAATCATACTCATCTAATCTACTGACCTCTGTGTTTGAACTGTAGTGACCCAGGCCTGGCTGTGGACATACATTTTATATCTAAAGCCAGATTACACACTTTTCCAAAGATATCTTCTCTTTGGTTTCCAAACATTTTCCATTTTTTGTATCACACACATGAAAACAAATCTCTGTTGCATATTCCAAAGGGTTGCAAGGCAAAACAAAGTTGTTGACATATCTGTTAATAGCAGAGTTACTTCAAAAAAAGGACAGAGGCTTTTTTGTTGTCCATAGATTCATGTCTTTTTAATTAGTTGTCATTATTCCAGGTGTCAAGTTCATCTCAACAGGAAATTTCATAATATCAGTTGCTTGTGTTTAAATTTATTGTTCAAAGTTCACTGTTAGGTCTGCTTCAGGTTCACTATTTCTGTAAATGATGTGTTTGTTAAGGTTATATGCTTTTTTTTAATCTGTGTGAATGTACAGACATTAATAGGTTGTGGCTTAACTGCGTAACAGTATCTCTCACATGTTTTCAAACCTTACAGGTAATACACCAGATGTTGCCGTTGTAAATGCGTGGCAGCAGGCAAGTGTCTGTTTCAGAGGTGGGTTGTGCTAAGAACCACAGTCTGGAGGACTAAGCCATTATTGTCTTAATAATTTCCGTAGATTAACAGTGAGGGATTTGCAGGTGTCAGGGAAGCCTAAGAAAAATGATCATATACACTGAGTTGCTGCTCAGTTACTGCAGCCAGCTGCCACCTGTATACTTAATTAGAGTTAAATGGTGGTACTGGAATTATGACAAAATAGTGTCAGACAGCACTAGTGTCGTCTAGTATTTTATTTGTTTAAAACTGTGAACATAATGCAAAACAAGTGTCAAATGGTGTGTATGTCTGTGTGTATGCACGTGTATTTGTGTGCATGCGATTTCTTTGCAGGAGGTCAGGACACTCCTGTGCTGACTGACTGTGAAGGATTATTATAGGATTAGGGGAGTCTAGGTTACCACGGTGAGATGATAATCACAGTGGCTGTCCTCTGATCTCCACTGGGATAGGAGCGTCAATCAAACTGGAGACACTCAGAGATGAGAGGGAACACTGCTGTGAGCGTGAACACGTGTGATGTTTTCTCCAGGCCGTGTGTTGCATGTTGTTGTCATGTGTGGGTGTTTCGTGTGAATCACCTGTCAGTGAAAGAAAAGAAAAAAAAGAAGAGAGTTAGTGTTTTGTTTAGTGTTTTCAACTTGCCAGCAGATGATTGAATTTATGTTTTATGGAAATAAAACAGGGTCCTCACGTCCCTCCCTACCTCCAGATGGTCCCTGTGGAGAGAGGGTGATTATCTGGCCCATCTGAGCCAGGGAACCTGAGAGTGTTGATGTTGGGTGGGCAGTGTGGTGCCACGCCAAGCCTCCTGTCCCCAGGAGCCTGAATACGATCCCCTTTACCTGCCCCCTGTCTCTGGTCCTCTCCCTCGCTCCTCCACCCCACCACCGGCTAGACTTACTGCTATTCCCCCTCCTCCTCCTCCCCCTGCTGTCGCTGCCCTGGGATAGACTTTCTTCCACCTGACAAGGCTTGGCCTGGATTACTGGAATACCTGGACAGGTAAGTCTACTAAAGGAAGGTGTCAAGTGCATGTATGTGTTTGTGTGTGAGCATGGGTGTATGTGAGGTAGAGAAGGAGAGAGGGAAAGAGAAAGAAAGAGACGGTAGTTTGTGATGCTTAGCAACCTAACAGGAGCAAAACAGCAAACAGGCACAACATGGTTGTTGGGAACTTGGCAGGGCACTCTGTTCCAAAGTCCTCTTTAGTAATCCCATGAATAAATAACGAGGGGTCACCTGCTCTGTTAATAAAGTCTTCCTCGTTTTGATTTTCCTTGCCTGCTAATTAGGCCAGGTCTTCGGTTTCCCTGTCATGTGTGATATGAGTTTATCAGAGCTGCCTGTCAGGCTGCAGGGGTCAGAGAATGATGTTGTTGGACCAGGCTGCAGCATGAACCAAAACACCAACTCTGCTACTGTAGAAGAGTCAGACTAGCTAACAGATCGAAGGGATTCAATCTTTTTGGTTTTCAAGGTCAGGGATGCTGTTAAAAGGCTCAGTGGAAGACACATTATGGGAATACTGAGTGATATTACAGTCACTGTTTGTATGTTATTGTTTTATTAGTACATTACATACATAGTGACAAACAAGCCACGGAGCCTAATATTTAATTCAGAAGTTGAATTAATACTGAATAAAGCTAATGTCCGTCTCATGCTTGGCTTGATTTGATACTAAATACGAACACAAGTTGAGAGTGCTCTGCTGAGCATGTTTTGTGTCTGAGGACTAGACTTTAAATGGAGACAGCTCCCGGTGAACTCAAAAGTTCAATGTTGTATCTCTTTAAACAAAAAAATCTTAATAATGTTTGTCTTCATTTGATTTTAATGAATAACCTTTACATGTCTTATTTTCCATACGAAAATAACATAATTTAATAATAATAATCATAATGAATAATAATCATTTGAACTTCACTCTCTTTATGTTTTATTAGGATTTATTGTCAGATCATCTCAATCAAGCATTTTTTTAGTCCAATATTTTGTTTTGACTCATATTGAGAGTTGAATATATTTTTAATAAAGTGCAATGTAAATACTTAAGCAGCTATAGCCCTTATATATTATTAATGGATGGAGTTGATGTCATTATACTCACTGAATTGTTACACACACCGAGGAAGCTGTAGGCTGAAATGTCTAGTGGACTGCAGGTTTTTAAATTAAGTAGGAAATAAGAATTAAGTAAATAGATTAAGTAATTAAGTAAGAAAAATATATGAGAGCTTGCAATATTTATTCATTTCATGAGATTTTCTGAACTTTAGGAAAAAAAATCACCACTGGCTTAGCATAATGTCATTTTTTTGTAGGAGCCCTATGAATACATTTAGTAATAAAACAGTATTTGAAATGACTGGTTTTAAATGTATGGCCTCTTAAACTCCAAACAAACAACCAAACAATCCTGTCTAGACATCACTGAATTGAACTCACATACACCTCAGTTAGTGATGTATAATTTTACATCTGCTATAATTTTGTTTCATCATGTACAAGGACAGAAACAAGTAACAAACCTCCGTCTTTGACCATCAGTAGATTTAAGTTGCATCTGGGAAGAGTATGGATGTCTTTCTTCTGAGGCACACGTTTTATTTATTTTCACAGAGTGCTGAGTGGACAGATGCAAAATTATGTGATTAAGGGACAAAAAGAGAAAACCCATGGAAGTAAAACATGTTTGCACAAGCACATGTAACAGTATTACTGCCATACAACTAGAATTAATTGTGTTTTGTTGTGCATTATTTGCTCTGATTAATGATTTGTACTTAAACGTTCATCATCTTATTTAAAATTACCTGTGTGAGATTTCTGAATGTAAATTTTACAGCTCTCTTTCTATTTTCTGGATTTCCCATTCCTGCTACAGTCTTGGACACACTGCAGTGCATTCAAAAGAGGGCAGTGTAACCACACATGCAGGATGTGCTTGCTTGATGCTTTCCCCTATTTCAAAATCTATCTCTCACATAAACTATGTTACTATTTCTATACACCTCATGTATTTATTTTAAATCCTTTTTTTTTCTCCATTTCAAACTGATCTATTTGTCAGGGCAAAATGACTTGAAAAAAAAAATTTAATTTAATTTCAACAGGCATTTCAACAGTCAAACGGAAAAAGCCAGTGGTCAAGCTGTGAGGAAAAAGCTGCACTTGGTAATTGCTGCAACACCCACTGACCCCTGTGCTACATGCATCAGCGTCCCCCTTGACTATATGTAAGAAAATTGCTTCATAGCTGGGGCATTATTGTTTCAGTGATAGCAGAGAGGTTGCTTTTCCTGGCCCTGGGTGGCATCATTAACACAGTCTGGAGTAACACGTTTAAATCAGATGGCATTGTCACAGGTGTAACTACTGCTGTTCATGCATGTGATTAATGTCCCCTTTTTTGATTAATTTCCTATGTCTGAGAAGCCCTCGCATTTGTGATTAATGAACCTGCAGCCTAATATCATGTAATGGTGGTTTAGTACAGTACATATTTTGTGTGCCAGTGTGTGTGTGCATGGATGTGTGACTGGTAGCAGTGTGCAGCATCTTTCAAATCCCAGTTCAGTTCAGTGGTCACAGTCAAAGATCAGACCAGAGGAAACCATACGCAATTTGGACTTTACATAGAGTCGTGATAGGGGGATACATTGTGATGCGCTGCTACTGTAAATCTTGGAGACAAAGAACAGACTTGGCAAAACCGGCAAAGCCCTTGTATGTAAAGCTAGTGGCAGGCTGATAGATAATTCCACATACACTGATGCAGCTCTGGTCCCATGCATCTAAGCTTCTATCTCTGCCTGAAGGTTGGGAAGGGTGTGACCGAAATGCTACAAAACCAGAGCCTCACGCTCTTCTTCCTCTTTTCATAGAACTGAAGGGGCAAGAAAAAAAGCTGTACGGCTTGGTTATCCTCACTGTTGACCTTCTGATGTCTAAGTCAATATTCTCTCTTTTTTTCCCTCTCAGGCTTCTTCCCTCTACACCCAACCTTCCCCATATCCTCAGTGGTGACAGAGACGGAGGACAAGGGGTCTGTAATTAGCTGTTTGACCCCTGGGTTGGGTTGTGTGACCCCAGCAGCCGTGAAGCGCAGATCCAGCCTGATCAGATGAGTACTTCTGAAGGGATCAGTGGTTGAAAGACAGCCGCCTCTGCGCTTCAGTCAACCCAGTCACATTAGCCAGCGCGGCCGAGATAGACACAGTTACAGGAGCCCAGCTGCCGAGCCCAAACACAGTCACAAACACTTGTCTGGGAAGAGTACAGACATATAGACACTTGCTTTTCAACATCTACAGACAGCGATGTGGCTGCAAAACACACTACCTGCCACAACTCAAGGAAAAGAGGGGGGGGGGGGGCTGAGGGGTAACCTGACCCAGGTAGGGGAAGGATAGGGGAGGGAGGGGATGGGAGGGGATGGAGGAGCAGTGCTGGCCCTTGGTCAAGTGCCTTGTATTCCACAAACAGGCCGCATCCAGTTACACTCTACCTGAGAAGCTGAGCCTGAGGAGAGGATTCAAAGAAAAGCATGTGGACCTCCCTCCCTTTGGTGCGCCTTCTTTGGCTAATGGAGATTTCACTAGGAGAAAACACATTCTGATTTCCTCTCTGAGCATGTATCCAAGGACTTAGTGAAAATGAAGACATACTCCATTCTTCTGAATCAGTTCATGTGCAATTGTGTGGGTTTACTTTTAATTTCTTCAGCTGCAGAATTATTAGAAGCTTTTGCATTGCCGTGGCAAAGGTACCTACGAGCAGGTCGATAATTGGTAAATGTGGCTCAGCTGTCTCCGCAGCCTCCACTGTTCACTACACTAATTAAAAGCAGCGAGACGGGAGAAAGGGAGAGAGTGTCATCAAGGACACGCTGGGAGATGTACACCTGAGACGGCACAGTCACTGATGCTTCGGGCACATCAGTATGACCTGCACACCGGCACTGTTTGAAGTTGTGACAGTGAGAAAGAGAGACAAAAGTGTCTGGATCTGAAACTGTTGCCCTTGGGGGAATAAAGTAATGGGAAGAAATAGAAAGGAGAGTAGGGAGAACATGAAAAGAGAGTGAGGAGATGGAGATAGGGTAAAGAAAATATTGGTAGATTGAGAGGACAAGAAACAGAGAGGACAGAGAGAGAGAGGGAGGAACAGGGAATGTGCTCTGAGTCTCTGCTACATTGTCTGTGTGAAAGTTGAGGCCTCCTCTTTAGGATACTTATTATTTAGTCTCACTTTCCGTTGCTTCGTCGTCATTCATTTCTACCTCTTTACCTCTCTCAAGTCATCATGTTTACACAAGCTGTTACTGCCATTTCCCTGTTGTCTAACCCTCTGCTGTTTTTCCTCCGTCTTTCCCCTCTTTCTTTGTCTTTTTCCTGCTGGTTGGAAATCTGCAAGGCTTGCTCATCGGCGCCAGCCTCTGTTAATCCCCTCCCAAAGCACCTTAGCAACGCTAGGAATTTAGAGATGCTAAAAAAAAAACACATGACGACAACGACAACAACTGTTCTTAACACTGGGCTCATATTGGCAAGAGTGGCCACATCTTGAGATGTGTGTGTGCGTGTGTGTGTTTTCCATAAGTAGTTCAGAACAATCTGGAAGGGTGTGATAACCAAGGATCTCTCAAGAGTGCTTGTGTGTGTATGTGTGTGTGCATATGTGTGTGTCTGGATGTGTGTGCAGAGAGTGGGAGTGTATATTTATGTGATATAGTTCCTATAACACCAGCAACCTGGTAATCACTGCATGTAGTCACCTGAGATGCTCATTATCTAGTCCCTGTACATGTTCTGTCTGTGTCTGTTCGTCGAGTCTGTACCTCAGCACACATCCCACACTGCTGGACTTGTGTCTCACAAGTGTTCGTCTTTGTGCGGCTGGTAGCACATACCTGAGCGAGTCAATGATAGACCGAGAGGCTGAGCAAGTGAACAAAACATAAATTATCAAAGAAAGCAACGAAACGGCTTATGTCATTATGGGCCCAATTTTTTAGGTTAGCCAAATGCCTTGATGAAAACAAACCAATAAAGCAAGGTTATAATACTCATAGCAATTATGCCTTCAGTTATTTTTCATTTGTTGGATTTGCAGTTTTCACACATCAGCACGGATCACCCCTCCACCTCTCGCTTTCTCTATCCAAAATCAATTACTTAAGGGCAATGGTAAAATAATTGAGGGCGCATTTAGGCCTTGAAATTAATACATAGTTAAAATAGTGAAACTTTTTTCTTAACTTCTTTCTTTGAAGTATTCATTTACCTCACAAATTGAAGGTGAAAGAAAGAATGAAAGCACAATATTTTATTCTTAGGCAGCAACAAGATGCAAGAGTTTATTTAATATGTATTCTCTCTTTTTTTTCCAACAACAGCAAAGACAACAGAGGAACAGACCATAAAATGTAGATGTGTAGTGCATAACACAGGCCTGTCTCACAAGATAACAGTTAATCCATGAATACAAACCTGTGCTATTACTATTAGTCGTTAATTTTTGAAAATGTAAAATAGAAATATACTGGAAATCACATGTACTTTCATGCATGGAAAATATGTTAATAAGAAGCTCTGAATATATCTGAATAATTATTAAAGATTCAGCACAGAAGTACCTTATTTGTGCTTTTCTTGAAAAAAACAAAAACAAAACAAACAACAACCCTTTTTCGGCTAAATTAAAGATACCTGTTCCACACGGTTTTCACAGTGAGGCCTCTGTCCAAACAGGGACAGACAATAAACCTTCCACTGATGCTCTGGTCTTAGTTTCATATCTGTACACATTTCCTACTGGGCTGGTCAAACAGCTCATTAAATACACTCAAGGCTGTAGAAATATTCATTACAGGCATTTTGACGGATTTTACAAATCTGAAAATACAGCGGGTTCTTGGAAAACATGCCAACAGAGGGACTAAGAGTATTAAGACAGTGAATCTGGCTCCAGTGAAAGAGAATGGGGGGAGCTCTTGCAGACGCTGCTGTTTTCTTTTTTTCTTTTTTTCGGTTTTGCTGAGATGGGTGAAAAATAGAGCTGGGGTTGATTTGTTGATTTGTGTTGCGTTCAATCTTCAGGTAAGCCACATAAAATAAAATAAAATCTCTGCAAGCTCTGAAATCAGACACTCAACCTTGATACATAACATTCAGCGAAAAGGAGAACAGGGTTGTGTAATTAAGGGGTTTAAGAGTAGGTAGCATCACAGAGGAGAGAGAAAATTTGCAGCTGTGACTATCATTGACATTTTCCAAAGGTATTTTTTTGCTCACAGCAGCTATCCCCCAGTGTTTGTCGTAATGATGGACTGCCAGCTGAGAAGACAAGGAGCTATCTGTTAATCAGGTCCCCCAGAGTGATCCACGTCCACTGGTGATAGCCATGATGGACACTTTGCTGGAAGACAGAGACAGACAGGGAGAGAGGGAGATGGACAAAAAGAGGATGTTGATTTCATATCAAATGTCAACAGTCAATAAATAAAGACATGCCAGAAAAGAGAACTCTGTGGTTTCATTTTTAGGTTTATAATTAAACAAGAAAGTCACTTGTATACACAAGTTTCAGCAATATGTATATGTATATAATCAAATAGAGAGAGAGACAGAGAGAGAGAGACAGAGAGAGAGACAGAGAGAGAGAAAGAGAGAGAGAGAGAGAGAGAGAGAGAGAGAGAGAGAGAGAGAGAGAGATAAAACACACACAAGTACACGGTGCAATCAGCTGATTAGCTAATAGCCAGTAGGTTATCAATTCAAATATAAATTAATCCAATTTATCCCATACCTTAAACAGTCTGATGGCTGACAACAATCTAATGGCTCTGGAAACAAATTAAGTAGGGTTATAATCATTAAGAACAATTTATCTGTAAGTCCTGGACATACTGCTGTGACATACACATCCTTCACGTACTCCAATCTGACCTATCTAAATGACCCGGTTTGTTGATCACTTGACCCTGTAAAGGTCAAAGGTCAGCCAGTTCAAACAGCTATCAGTGTGCTGCAGGTTGCAGCAGGCATCATAAAACTGATGTTTCTTATCTGAACTCTTTGACCCCTCATTAACCCCATCTCCACTGCTCTGAGAATTATCACCTGCCACAGAGGCGGAGAAATCCTTTACAGCATCTGGTGGGTTTTGTATATGCGTGTGTGGGCCAGTGATAGAGAACCCGAGGCAGGTGTGTTGTTCACCACACTTTATTGAGTGATTTGTCGAGTTAGTGCAAGTTAGTAGAGCGAGAGACTTGAAGTCAAACAGTGAGCTAGATGTGAAAAGAATAATAAGAGTCTACAGTCATGCTATGTGAGGCTGTACGTAAGGTGCTTTGAGTTAAATGCTATAGTCAGGTAATATGGACATAATGACAGTTCTCACAAGCTGATGTTTAGCAGGTATAATGTTTCACCATCTTAGTTTAGCACATAACATGCTAATTAGAAATAAGTGTCAAGTGTTTGGTTATACAACAATATTGGACGAAAGGAAGTTTGGATCTAATGGTGGATGAAAGATAGTAGAAGTTGGGGGATCACTAAACTTATATGGATGTACCTTCTGAGGACTGAAATGTCATTTATATAAAGTGAGTGATCAACAGTGTGGAGTTTCTTAGTCCTTTCACAGTGTTTCACAGAGTTTGTAGCACTCGGTCACCTACAGGAAAACATTAAAAAAAGGCAATCTTACGATGACACTAGAGGAACAGTCTGGATCACCAAAGTCAGTTGGATTCATCCTCTGGGGGACAGTGAAAGTCTGTATAAAATGTCATAGTAATACATGAAATAACTGGAAACATTTCAGTCTGGGCTGCAGCAGCTATGCAGTACATACAAAAAGACAAAGTGTCCTAAGATATTGGTTGAATCATTGCACTCAAGGGATTAGCTGAACAGATTTATTTATTTTTGCTGAATTCAATATTTTAACTTGCTGAAATGAAAAAAAAAACATGTATTTGTATGAGCATCTGTTCAAGTAGGAGGGATGGAAGAACATGAAAGTAATACTGGTGTGCAGGAGGTGTCATTACGTTCAAATTATTCCAGCTGAACTCTCACCCATGAGCTTGCTACACTACTAAACTGTTACTACCAGGCATGGTAGCATGCTTTAAAGTGTCACTGTATACATTTGGTTTTGTCTGAGAAAAAGGGAAACAATTCATGTGAAACAGCCAAAAATACAATAGTGGGGATCTAGTTATGGCTCAGAGTTTATTGCATTGTACCCATGAAAGTCCAATCAGTGCAACTGAAGCCAAAGTTTTTTGTCTCCAAGTCTCCATGAAAGAAAACCTTTCGTGGGACAACTTATTTTGAAAGGGAGACAAAAAAAGAAAGTAAATGTGAATATTAGGCAAAATGAATTTGAATTACACAAAACAGGAGATTTGTAGAGGATACTTCAACATTATTGTGGGACCCTTCCTTGTTGATCTTTTTGCTTCTAGCATGAAATGTGTTTGTCTGATCTGAAGAAGGTACATAGACAAGTTAAATCCTGTGTTTATTCTTTTGACTTACACCATAAGCCTTTTTAATGGCAAACGATTGAGGTTACTCAGGACTGATGATTTGTGGTGTTTGATGAGTTTAACTCCCATGTCCTCATACGAGAGGCATTATGAACTTGCATCAGTTGGATGTACAGCTCATGAGGCCCTCCCTGTGCTTTTTCATGGCACATAGATGGCACAACCCCAAAAGCAGTCCATATGACTGAGAGAATGAGTTTCCCTTTCAACATATGTTTGTCATGCAAACCTTCACATCTTCATTATAATAGTCTGGTCTGCTGGGAAGTAAGAGGTACACTTTCTGTAGGCTTACAGATTTCTCCTCTGGGACCCTCCAAGACCTATTTTGAAGAAAAATTCTAGTTTATTACAACTTGAGTTGTATTAGTGTAGCTCGGGCCATCAGTAGCATCAGTTTTGATAATGTTATACTCATCAAAGTAATTGCTGTGATCTTGAAACATGACAACAGAAATATGACATCAACTGGCCAAGAAACATGAATGCTATAAAATATCAAATGGGCTGTAAACAAACCGACAGTTTAACTTAAGTGAGCATACTGCACAGCAAATATAGTATGTTAACATAAATATTCCAGGTTTTTTCCATGCTTTCAAATAGGTTTGACCTAGTGGTTTGTTTACAACTTGTCTGCCCACTTATGTTT